>NW_026047142.1:300000-445563 GCF_023864275.1 Schistocerca cancellata | reverse complement strand
AGTGCCATTATAGCTGTCTTCTTTGACCTGCACAAAAAGCTGTGTGACACCCAGGAGGTGAGACACCATATCTTTGCTGCCTTACCACAAGTAGGGGTCTGTGGGAGCCACTCCCAATTTTTATCTAGAATTTCCTGTCACAGTGTATGTTCTGGGTTCTAGTTGGTGCTTCCCACAACACTCCACATATCCAAGAGAATGAAGTCCTGCAGGGCTCTGTACTGTGTGTCCTTGTCTCTTTCCACAAGCCATCAGTGGTCACCTCCAGCTGTGAGGTCATCAGTAGCAGAGGTCATGAGTATCACCCTCCTTATATGCTGACTATTTCTGCCTCTTACTATTGCTCCTCTAGTGTGTGTGTGTCACTGAACGTAGACTGCAAGGTGGTATACGAAAGACGTGGTCATGGGCACTCGCCCATGGCTTTTCGTTTTCAGCTGCCAAGACCCATGTCATGGTTTTCTGTCAACATTGTATGGTTCATCCACAACCAGAACTTTATTTTGATGACAAACTTCTCAATGAGGCAGAACTTACTGCTTTTTAGGGCTGGTCTTTGATTCTTAGTTGGCATGAAATCCCAATCTTTGCCAGTGTAAGTGAAAGTGCTTGCTGTACCTCAGTACACTTCGTCATGTGAGTAACACCAGCAGGGGTGCAGAGTGCACTGCCCTTCTGCAGCTTTATAAAGCCATGATAGAACCCTGTCTTGGTAATGAGAGTCTGGCATATGGTTTGCATGATCCTCAGCCTTGTGGGATACAGGATCTGATGCACCACTGTGGGGTTTGATTTGCAACAGGAGCGTTTTGAACTAGTCTTGTAGACAGATTACTCATGGAGGCTGGGGTTCATTCATTGTGGTGTCAGGAGATGATGCCTCAGTGGCTGACTTAGTTTTATGTTTAATTCTTGAGGAGGGCTTTTTACCACTCTGTTTAAGGGAGGGCAACCTTAACCTTATTGCCTCATTAAGGGGTGGGCAGAACACTCTGTTGCCTTCTCCCTCTCCCTCTCCCTCTCCCTCTCCCTCTCCCTCTCCCTCTCCCTCTCCCTCTCCCTCTCCCTCTCCCTCTCCCTCTCCCTCTCCCTCTCCCTCTCCCTCTCCCTCTCTCTCCTCTCCCTCTCCCTCTCCCTCTCCCTCTCCCCCTCTCTCTCCACCCTCTTCCCCCTCTCCTACCCTTCTCTCTCTCTCCCCACCCTCTTCCCCCCCTCTCTCTCCCCCCTCCCTCCCCCCCCCCCCCCCTCTCCTCTCTCTCTCTCTCTCTCTCTCTCTCTCTCTCTCTCTCTCTCTCTCTCTCTCTCTTACTCCCTCCTCTCTCTCCTCCCTCTCTCTCTCTCTCTCTCTCTCTCTCTCTCTCTCTCTCTCTCTCTCTCTCTCTCTCTTACTACCTCTCTCTCTCTCTCTCTTACTCCCTCTCTCTCTCTCTCTCTCTCTCTCTCTCTCTCTCTCTCTCTCTCTCTCTTACTCCCCACCCTGCCCCCCTCTCTCTGGTCTCCCTCCCCACCCTGCCCCCCTCTCTCTGTCTCCCTCCCCTCTCTCCCCCTCCCTCTCCCCCCCCTCACCCTGCACTCTCCCTCTCCCCTCACCCCACACACTCTCTCCCTGATTTGGATGCATTCTGACACTCACTCTTCCCAATCGATAAGAATCTCTGCAAAGTTGGATGATACTCATAAGAAAGGAATATTGAGAGCTGGGTCATACACACAGAAGTTAGCAAGCAGTTATATTCACAGATTGTTTTCTTCTTTCAGTCTGTTAAAATCCATTGGGAATATCTTGTCCACTGATTTTATCAAGGAGGATCCTGAATTTAATTTGGAAATGAATATAACTGAGAATATTGTAAGTATTTACATCTCTGATGTATTGCTTGTAGTCAAATAAGTCTTTTGGTAAGTGTGTAGAGCAAAAGTTGCATTGAACTGGAATTGTCACAGATTGTCAGTTTCTGAATTTGTTACTGTTCGTAATTGTAGAAATTCTTCTGCTCCTGCACTTGACTTTCATATCACCTCTTACGTTCTGACTGTTTTAAATAGAAGGGGACTAGTGGTTGGTATAATGCTGTTCTGTTGCCCTTGTTGATATCAACTATATTGTATAATGGTTGTCTGTGATGGTCCTGAAATTCACATTTAGATGAAGTGTAAGTTCCAATAGTGTAGGTCATTTGAGAAATATTCCTCCTTTCAATAACATCTGATAAATACAATTCAAAAGAACATTGACTGTCCTTATCCTTTCCCTAAAATTTTATTGGGTTTTGATAAAGAGAGAAAATTTGTGTGTTGTAGATCAGCCCTGATACTTAGGCCGCAACCTGTACATATTGTGGCAGCTTCTGTGGTACCTGTTGTATTACTTATAAAATTTTCATTCATAGAAAAACTCTGTGTTTGTCTTATGTCTTTTGGTGAATGATTGTACATAAATGAAGCCATCTATGACCTCACCATTCAAGTCCTGGCAGATCTAAAGAAGAAAGATTAATTTTTTAAATACGATTTATGACCTTGCTAAGGGAAGAAGATGCTCACATTGATAAACATGTCACAGGAATGAAATTAGACAATGTTTGTGGAACGTTCAACACACAATTGCAGAAGGTTAGGTACTGGCTCACTCTCAATCTCATTGTTCATAAACAAACTTCCTGAAGTTATAAAGGACTTTTCAGGCACTGAAATGTTAGCTTCTTCAGACACTGGAATGTGTGGTGATTATACAAGCATACAGGTTGAGGATCCAAACTATCATGCTACGGACAGCTCAGAGAGTATGTAAAGGAGTGTAGCTGATTCACAGCTAACAGGCAAGACTTAAATGTCACAGGGACTCATGTTATGCCATTTTAAACAAATGAAAGGCATGCATTGGCATCACAAGTAGACAGGACAGTAAGTGAAACAGTAGTAGTGTTGTTCCACAAGAAGGGTTTTACAGAAATGAGAAGGCCACACATAGTAGTCAGGGATGTGCAAATGAGGAGCTTGCCCACAACAGTGCCCTAGGGCATAGCTGTAGTTGTCAAAGTGGCAGGATTGTAGTTGGTGACCACTTACCATGAAAATACAAAAGGCCATACTGGCCTTTGTATGCAGCCCAAGAGATCACAAGCCGAGCAATATGTCTCCATGGCACCAGGGCCAGAGGTTCAGGGATAGTGTCCACTGCATGGAGTGCTGCTCCCAATGCAAGTGTGCAGAACAGTGTGTTGCTGGTTGTGTGGTCTGGAAAACCATGTCATGTTTTTGGCACTGAAATCACTGACGCGTACCCCACTTGTTACATTGAAAATATGTAACTTAGATTAAAGAGTGGTAGACACATAAGAAATCTATGAATAGAATTTTTGACCATAACAGTTATCCTGAGTAGTACATGAAGTTGTGCAGTGAACATCTTAGCTCTCTCAGCTAGAGTGCCATGCAACCTTTGTGGTCTCGACAGCATATAATGCGAGGGCTTAATAATGATGCAGAGAAATAGGGCTGATCATTTTGATACTGGCACATGGCCAGCAAGATTCTGTATTAGTTGTGGAATTGGAAATTTTATTAGGTAATTGCATGAGAAGCCAGAGCAAGATAGCAAAGTAATACTTTGTTGGAGAAGCAATTCAGTGCCAGGCTGCTACATCTGTTACTGGTAGGTTCAAACAACACACAAGTATAACGGACATCTTTCAGGAACTCAAATGAGAATTCCCAGAGGGTAGGTGATGCTCTTTTAAGAAATGCCATTGAGAACATTTAGAGAACTGCCATTTGAAGCTGACTGCTGAAAGATTTTCTTGTTTCCAACATACATAGCACATAAGGACTATGAAGATAAAATTTGAGAAGTCAGGACTGATAGAGAGGCACATATACAGTCTCTTTCCCTCGTATTTGCGAGTGGAATGGGAACGGAAATGACCAGCAGGGTTATGGGGTACCCTTCGCCATTAGTGCCATTAGGTGGGTAGTGGTGTATCCATGTATGTGGAGATACAAGGTAAAATAAGTAGGTGACTAATATAGTAGGATCAACAGTGATGTTTTTCATAGTAGTAAATGTACATATACATAGATACAAAATAATCTATTAGCAGTTTCCATAAGTAGCAGTATGAGTAGATTAGCACTAGTCACAAACAGCTAGTTGTCACTATACTTCACAGAGGTAAATCCCTGTGGGAGCTTTTGCCTTTAAGATTTGCAGCCTGGCTCATCCCTCATCCATTCACACCCCATCTCTTTCCAGATCAGAGGTTACAGTGTTGAAAGCAAATTTAATTTCATTGAAAAATTCTGAAACATTCAGTAATAGATGGAACCCATAGAGACAAATTAAGATCTTCATATTTCAATGAAAGAAGTTATACCTGTATAAGCAATTCCTCAGGATGTTTCAAATCATCAGATATCACAAGGCTATAACTTTGACATAAATAAAGATACAGAATTGGGGTCAGATTTTTACTTCTATACATGCCTGCAAAGCCTTTATTTACAAAGGAACCATATGATTTTCTCATTGCTTACATTTTATGTGTGTGCACATACAACATTAAGGTGCTTTTCACAGCTGTGTTTAGGGCCAGATTCATCATTTACTGCTCACAAATATCAAAGTTCTTGTCAACACATTTAAGCATCCAGGTATTAGACCTAATCCATGCATATGCAAGCATGTCAGTTTAGTAAACTCACTGCTGTCCCCATGTAGCATCATAGTTCATCCAAAGTTGTTGGAAGAGGAGGCACGTAGGAGGAACCTTTCACAAACTCCCACCAATAAAAAAGATACCATACTGTGAGATGAAGAAAATTTCAAGGTCAGTTCTGCAGCCCCTTTAGCTGATCAATCCCTCAGGCAGATTACTGGTAAGAAGTGCTCTTTTGTGCAGGTTCCAATGCAGTGGTATACCATCTATATGAAAAATTATATTTCTGATAATTTCCATCTCTTCTGTTTTTGGTCCATGTGTTTTGTAATATTTTCAACTTTCTTCAGTTTGTTATAGAATTCCCCTCTCTTCAGATTCAGTTCAGTGTTATCTCACTAAACTGTTCATCACATTACTTAAGTTTAATAATAAATCATGATCACTACCAACAAACTTCCTGTATCATATTGCACAGCACTTTACCCTTATTAATGTTGCAGTTCCCAGTTCAAGTCATCCCTTGAAGACTCATTTTATAAGATGGAAAAGCAATCAGAAATGACCTGCTACTGGAAGAAGTAGATACTACTGGTTACACACTAAATGAAACATACTGCGGACAATTCCTAGGTGTCTGCTTGAGTTTCAATTGAAATGGTAAACTTGTCAAGTTGATCCCCTCAGCATTACTCACCTACAGGCAATTATGATGGCATCTTTTGGAGTTTTAACTTGTTTTTGGAGTTATCTTCTGGGAAAGCTAACTTGAATTTTAAAAAAATTAATGTTATTTAACGTAAAAGCCAATAGGGAGTTCCATAGTGACATGTAGGTGCAAGTTTCCCTAGGTCAGTGGAGAGGTTAATGCAAGGTGTTCACATCACAATCCTGCTACAAGCTTGTATAGGATAAATACTAATTTGTTCATTGCTGCCATGCTCTATAAGATTATCCTATAGGATAGTACTGAGAGAAAGCATGCTAGGAAGCATTTCTGCAAGTTGACATTCTGGAGGAACATTCATTAATTACAGGGCAGAGAGATATGAGCTTTTTGGTTAACTCATTCTCATGCTGGTGCCTCCTAATTTATTATTGATCTGACTGCCCAAGAACTTAACTCATGGATCCTCATCCAGTGTCTGTCATTGATATCTCCTTGTATCTGTAAGTCATTTGGATTTGTTTGGAATTGCATGATGTGTGTTTTTGTAATTATAAATCTAAAAACAAAGATGATGTAACTTACCAAACAAAAGCATTGGCATGTTGATAGACACACAAACACACACACACACACACACACACACACACACACACACACACACACACACAACATTCAAGCTTTCGCAACCAACGGTTGCTTCATCAGGAAAGAGGGAAGGAGAGGGAAAGACGAAAGGATGTGGCTTTTAAGGGAGAGGGTAAGGAGTCATTCCAATGCCGGGAGCGGAAATACTTACCTTAGGAGGAAAAAAGGACAGGTATACACTTGTGCGTGCACACACACACACACACACACACACACACACACACACACACACACACACACACATATACAGACTGTTGCCCATTACCCTTCCCACCCCTCCCACAGTGGTATTCCGCTTTCCACTGAACCTACACAATATACTTGTCCATCCTTACACAACTCCTGCTTCCAACCCCTTACCTCATGGCCCATATCCCTGTAATAGACCTAGATGCAAGAGTGTTCCATGTGTCCTCCACCACCGCCACCTACTCTATTCCACACAAACATCACCTATCCCATCAAAGACAGGGCTACTTGTGAAACCAGTCATGTAACCTACAAGCTAAGCTGCAATCACTGCTGTATTCTATGTGGGCATGACAACCAACAAGCTGTCTGTCCACATGAATGGCCACTGACGAACTATGGCCAAGAAACAAGTGGACCACCCTGTTGCTGAGCAAGCTGCCAGACATAACATTCTTCACTTCAGTGACTGCTTCACAGCCTGTGCCATATAAATCCTTCCCACCAACACCAGCTTTTCTGAATTGCATAGCTGGGAACTTTCCCTGCAATACATCTACATTCCTGTAACCGTCCTGGCCTCAACTTTCATTAGTCACTGCTCTCACCTGTCCAGCCCTTTTCTTGTTCCCATTCCAGCACTACGCAGCTGTCATTCCACCATCACACCATGACTTTTACAGTTACAGAATGAAAAAGTCATCCCAGCATTGGGAGACTGCTGTAAATAGTGAAGGAGAACATTTCGTTGATTATTTAAGTCTCTCTTATTTGTATCTGTTATATATTAAAATTTGGGAAATATGCCATGAAATACCAACCAAGTAATTGCTGGAAATGGGTACATATGCCTTACCTTTTTTTCATTTTATTGGTAAACTGTGTTTCCTTTCATCTCTGTCTAACCAGTATGTATAATGTTCAAAACAACACTTGGTCTGTTAAGCCCAGTGTCTGAATACAGATGTTGCAAACATGGATTGGTATTGTACATATCTTTTGCAACACAGTTAACTCAATGGATGTGTGCTAAGTCTTCAATGATGAATCATATTGTCTTTAGTTGTCGAGTTTATAAAGAATTTAATATTTTCTCATAAAAATTCTGATCTGCAAGTAAGGTTATGGCTGAGTAAATGTCAGAATATTCTTAATTTATTGTCATAAAATGATGTGGCTCTGTTGAGAGGTTAATGTAATCTGTCCACTATTGATTCTCATAATATTTGAGTAGTAGTGTTTGGGTCAGCTGTGTTGTGACAGTTAACCAACATAAAATCTAATTACTCTTGTTGTGAAGTATTGGTTTAAATAATTTTAATGAACAACCCAAAGGGTGCATTGAAATATCATCAAAAAATGAGCATATATTCTAAAAGTAATTTCGTATGAAGAAAATGCGCTGAAGGATTGACAGACACTGTAAATTAGTTAATAAATTTGTTTACTTCATTGTAGAAATGACTGAACTACTAAATATCCACCAATTGATGTTGCAAATAATTTGATTTTGTTGTATGATCAGTAGGCCTGGTAGTTTCAGTGGATAGAGATACAATGATTTCTTAAAGGGAATACAACCGTATACTTACTTATTAAAGGTCAGTTGAATCAAAAGTACAATTCAGCTGAGGAAAGAGTGATTCCAAGTTTCCTCTTGGACAATAACATGTATGAAAAGTGAGTTTCATTAATTTTTATAGTAACATTCCTTTTCTAATGTTTGATAATATGTTCACACAGTTGGCTGTGTGGAATTAAAGACAGCTTCTGAAAGAATTTTTTAAAATTGTTTCAATCAGAAATTATTTGAATTGCACCCTTCTTTTAAAATCCAAATACATAAGGAATATGTTAAATTAGGCATGCAATAATTGAATCTAAACCTTTAAATCTTGAGGATAAAAGTGAAAAACTAATTGCATTTGGGACACACGGCTCCCACAAATAGCGTCATTCATAATGCGATTTTTAATACTCTCAAAAACTAAAACTATACATAAATGATATGATTTAAATACGTAAGTCTTTCAGTTTTTCATTATATTACATTTTCTTCTTAAAAGATTCATCTTCCAACACAGTTGTAGTTCCCAATTTTAAAGACATAAGTAATATCCGTTGCTTTTTAGTCATTGGTTAATGTATTAATGTTCAAATTTGTTCAGTTTTAACGAAAAGTACTGTCACTTTTGTATTGCGTGAATAAATTGTAGCCTTTGGAATGGGTTTCAAAAACATTACCATATGTTCTGCATTTTCGGAGATGCTACAGAAATTGTTTTATACCTCTCTCATTTAAAGTTTCTACAGTGACAAACAATCCAGGATTTATCAGATCAACATGCACTTCCTTGACAGCATCTGTTGCAATTGTGTCTTCATCTCCAGCATTTGATCCCCGCAAAAATCATTTTGCAACTCTGAATACCAAGCACATCTTTGATGGGTTGCATCCATAGTTACAAGATGATGATTGGTTTTTTCAAGCTTCATGGTTAGAGTGACAACAATATTATGATAGCTTACGGCTAAAAATAATAATAGTTTTGAATATGAGCAAAAATGTTTGAACTGAATGTGAGTTACACTCACTCTGTTGTCCAGAAACTATCTTCCAGTACCATTAAACAAGGTTTTTGCTTCAATTTAAGTTTGTGCACACTTATAAAAAATCTGTAGCTCAGTCAGCAAATCACTTTCTGTGTTTCATCTGGTTCCACACTTCGTTCCTCATTGTACCACCAATGGCATCCATGACAACTTTACCATGTCATGCAGCAAAGAATAACAGGCCTTTTCCACTTTTAATACTTTTGAACACAAACTGGATAATGTGTACTTGTTTTCAAATAGAGAAGTATGGCCATCTCAATCAATTGTCAACTTTTTTGAGATGCGAGATCTTCTTATTTACATCAGGTATTATTTATAAGACAACACAGCAACAGAAATTGTTTCATGTGTTAGACCTCATTAGTGATGATGGCATGATAAAATGTTTCTGCAGCATCCAGGTGCAACCTGTGAAGCCTGTACTTATTCATGTTATGAATGAGCACTTAGACTTTTGTCTTCGTTAATCATAGACACACTATCTACAAAGTCAGTCTGTAGATCTCCAGATTTGAGAAATCTATTTTGCACATATCCTTAATTCAGGAGATTGTGAGTTTTTAATGAAACAGTGAAATATTTAATATAAAATTTGCTTATCAATTTCTGGCACTACATCAGTGATGGTACCATTAACTTCTGCATATTTTGTTGCCTGTCAACATAAATCCATTTTGCCATTTTATTTCTTTGTCAGTCAACTTTATTATGCAATGTGGAGTGATGTTTAGGAGCTATAGCTTTTACACTTTATACATGAGTTCATATTACACATGAATTAACAATAGACTACATGTTCCAGTAACTCCTTACCTCATAAAAAATGCTCTTTCCAGTGTCATTTTTCAGTGCATTCACCAGATAATCAGAGTTGTCATGATACCTTCATACATACATTGAGGTGTATTCAGAAGCAATAAAATGTGTAATGATTGAAAGTATTTTTTATTTGCCCCATTTCTGTGTCTGCCTAGAATTGCATATAAGCTCCCTGAGCTGAAAGTACCATGTAATGTTTTTACAAAACCCTGTGCATCTTTGTCTTCGTATCTTTAAATAATTTAATATCCCATCTATCAGGTGCTTGACAGATTGTTATCTCTGTTGTAAAAAAATTAAACTTTCCTTCTCTTTTTCTGAAACCTTGTTATCCAGTTTGAGTTGTTAATGTGTGCTTAAACATTATGGAAATTGTTCCACTGGAACAATTAATTTGTTTGTTACTGCATATTTCTCAGTTGGGCTGTCTCGATGTAGCTATCTTTTCCCTGCTTTTCCTAAAGTTTATGGTGATTAGTATGAACGTAAATAGGATTCTGATGATTATACTATGGTGACATGGGTTGTTGTGCATTTACTTTCTTCGTACATACTATTCACAGCTCCTTCTTCCTCTCTCTTTTCCTTTATTTTAAATCTAGACATTTGCTAAGTTGCTCTCTTTCCTTTCTTCTGAAGTCTTGTGATATTTTCTTGGCATTTTCCCTGCATTGAACCAATTGTAATTGATTTGTATATAGTTTTGGAATATATATATATATATATATATATATATATATATATATATATATATATATATATATATCAAATTTACTATCCATTATTTTTATCAGAAAGGTAGTATTAATAATGTGTAACAATACACCAGTCTTCATATACAATTGTATTACTCTGTAAATTATTCATCTACAAAATAATTAGCCCATAAATTCTTTGCTTTACAGCACATTTTTTAAAAAAATTATTTGGGTTGAAGTTAATTAACAAAAAATGTTACCTTTCTTCCTTACCTACCTTCTGGCATATTTTTTTACCAATTATGGTTGATACACTTCATTGACCTTCTTTTTATCAAGACTCTGTCCCTCGGATTGACCAAACTATGCTACCCATTACACCAGAGTTACTGGCGGCAAGTATTTCTGGCCTTGTTTCACCTCTTGAGCGTCATTGTAACAATTGGTTACCTTAACCCTTTCACTGAATCGTAAATTTCCATAGGGCCCCTTGCCCTGTACCTTGACTCAAACACCATGGTAGTAATTTCATTACTATGCTTCTTGCCCAATTTTTTCTGTCTATTTCCCACTTAAAAGCGAAGATAAGTCGATTATTCTTCATACTATATCACTGTGCATTCTACTTCATTCTTCTGCTTTTACGCTTGGGTTATCTAACTCAGTGGAACCTGAACTATGGCTGGGTCTGTACTCAGTAGTTTTCTTTGTCTTTTATGTGCCAGAACAACACCAGGCTCAGCAGAACAAGTGCCACTGCAGTGTTGTCTCATTCTGGTGCTGATTTTCACAATATGAATTTACATGCTGCAATAACGTTTCCAGGAAGATTGGTCCCTCCTGCTGGTTCAGAAGCGTGTTTATAGAATACATTAGTTTTGGTCCCAGAGTTTGATTTAAGCTGGTTAGATTTGTGGCAGGTGGCACTTCCATGGGGTCTTCTGGCCAGTACAAATGTGGCTGGGAAAGGCTCAAGTGAGTTATACCTGCAATCATGATGGACAGGCAGAAAGTAGGTCCCATTACGTTGCATGCTGTTCCATTTAATAAGAAAGAATTCACCTTTCGTTCTACCCTCATTGCTGATCTACCCCTCCACTTGTAAAAACTAGCTGCTACTACCATCTTGTCAAAGCTAGGGTACAGTCCATGTGCCTCGACCTGCTGAAAGTACAATTCTGGCTGGACCACTTTTTAATTGCATTCTCTTTCCTCCTTTGTCCCATTAGCAATTTCACTGCACAGGAATCCTGCCCCACTGATATTACCATATGCGGACAGACTATGATTTTCTCTCGGTGACATTTTTGTAAATTTGCCTCCTCTGTTGCTACATATCTTCCTTTGTCCTTTGTAGTTAATAACAGTTGCTGAGTTTTTACTCTTACAAATTTCTTCAGTATTCCCCATGTGACAAGTTATGCACGAATTATGTAGCACTCGTGATGTGCTTGTTTCCCTGCTACTGTTACAGAAATGAAAATCTAAACTTTTCTTCCATCAGTTCTCATTGATGCTGTGGCTACTCCAAATTAAAGGGCAAGTCTTTGTGCTCAGGTTCTGAAACCAATCTCAACTTCGGTGATAGTTCCTTCTGTACTTTCCTTAGACCGTTTAAATACTGCTCTTCTTGCAACAAATTTACAACTAGCTGAAACACTATCTTCTACAGACTGCAACCATTTTAATAACTACTTCCCTCTAAGACTTCTACTTGGGTTTGTAGTTCCCTGATATTCGGAGTAATATGTAATACTGCTACTTTTGTACTTCAGCTTTCTGCATTTCCATGCTGCCAGTCAGTTTTATGCATAAGTTCAAAATCAAATTTGCGTAGTCTTGCTGCCCATCCTGTCAGCCTATTGGGAAGGATTCTTTAACCTCAGCAACCATTTATGCCACATGATCTATTATTACTCTAAATGTTTCACCATACAGATAAATTTGATATATGTGAGTCCATAAATAAGGTTAACATCTCATTTACCATTGCAGAATAATTTCATTGTGCAGAATTCAGCTGCCTTGAGTGTAAGCTACTGGATGTTCTGCACATTGCACCTCTTTTGATAACACAGCCTGGTGCATGGTTTTATGCATCACATAATAAAACAAATTCTGTATTAAAATCTGGAAGTGCCACAATTGCTTCTTTTAACTCCTCAAAAGCATGCTGACACTGTTCTGACCACACAAACTTAGTACCCTTCTTTTAACAATTGTGTAACCTACTGGCAATATCTGCATATCCTCTTATCAACCAGTGCTAATAGTTCACAAATGCAGAATGATTGCAACTATTTTACAGATTATGGTACAGGAAATTCACATACACTCTAATTAACCTTAAGTCTGTCTCAACTCCATCTTGTGATATGTCCTAGGTATGCTATCTATTCCATCACAAAATAGCACTTTATTGTACTCACTGTTAACTTCACTGCTTTGAACCTTAAGAATACGTCCCTTGATCACTGCATATACTGTTTGGTATCACTTCCATAGACGATTATGTCATCAGGATACATAGCATTTCCATAGTTCCAAACTTCTGAGTATTGCGTCCAACAATCTCTGAAATGTTACAGGTGCATTTTTTAATGATGATGGCATCCTTCTGATTTGGTAGTGTTCCCAGGGTTCCAGAAATGCTGTTTTATGTCAGTCCTGTGATACAGGCTCTATCTGGTGACACTCACTCTACAAATCCATTGTGAAAAATACACTCCTGGAAATTGAAATAAGAACACCGTGAATTCATTGTCCCAGGAAGGGGAAACTTTATTGACACATTCCTGGGGTCAGATACATCACATGATCACACTGACAGAACCACAGGCGCACAGACACAGGCAACAGAGCATGCACAATGTCAGCACTAGTACAGTGTATATCCACCTTTCGCAGCAATGCAGGCTGCTATTCTCCCATGGAGACGATCGTAGAGATGCTGGATGTAGTCCTGTGGAACGGCTTGCCATGCCATTTCCGCCTGGCGCCTCAGTTGCACCAGCGTTCGTGCTGGACGTGCAGACCGCGTGAGACGACGCTTCATCCAGTCCCAAACATGCTCAATGGGGGACAGATCCGGAGATCTTGCTGGCCAGGGTAGTTGACTTACACCTTCTAGAGCACGTTGGGTGGCACGGGATACATGCGGACGTGCATTGTCCTGTTGGAACAGCAAGTTCCCTTGCCGGTCTAGGAATGGTAGAACGATGGGTTCGATGACGGTTTGGATGTACCGTGCACTATTCAGTGTCCCCTCGACGATCACCAGTGGTGTACGGCCAGTGTAGGAGATCGCTCCCCACACCATGATGCCGGGTGTTGGCCCTGTGTGCCTCGGTCGTATGCAGTCCTGATTGTGGTGCTCACCTGCACGGCGCCAAACACGCATACGACCATCATTGGCACCAAGGCAGAAGCGACTCTCATCGCTGAAGACGACACGTCTCCATTCGTCCCTCCATTCACGCCTGTCGCGACACCACTGGAGGCGGGCTGCACGATGTTGGGGCGTGAGTGGAAGACGGCCTAACGGTGTGCGGGACCGTAGCCCAGCTTCATGGAGATGGTTGCGAATGGTCCTCGCCGATACCCCAGGAGCAACAGTGTCCCTAATTTGCTGGGAAGTGGCGGTGCGGTCCCCTAGGGCACTGCGTAGGATCCTACAGTCTTGGCGTGCATCCGTGCGTCGCTGCGGTCCGGTCCCAGGTCGACGGGCACGTGCACCTTCCGCCGACCACTGGCGACAACATCGATGTACTGTGGAGACCTCACGCCCCACGTGTTGAGCAATTCGGCGGTACGTCCACCCGGCCTCCCGCATGCCCACTATACGCCCTCCCTCAAAGTCCGTCAACTGCACATACGGCTCACGTCCACGCTGTCGCGGCATGCTACCAGTGTTAAAGACTGCGATGGAGCTCCGTATGCCACGGCAAACTGGCTGACACTGATGGCGGCGGTGCACAAATGCTGCACAGCTAGCGCTATTCAACGGCCAACACCGCGGTTCCTGGTGTGTCCGCTGTGCCGTGCGTGTGATCATTGCTTGTACAGCCCTCTCGCAGTGTCCGGAGCAAGTATGGTGGGTCTGACACACCGGTGTCAATGTGTTCTTTTTTCCATTTCCAGGAGTGTATTAGGCTAGCTCTAAATGATCCATAGTTTCTGTGATGTTTGGCAAAGAGTAGGCATCCATTATGGTTTTCGCATTTAGGTGTCTGTAATCAAACAAAAACCTATATTTTTTGCACAAATATTCCTGCCCACTGTCGACATCACATTCTTCAATTATTCCATCTTTCTGCTGCTGATCGATTTATAACTCCAAAATTTGGTAAAAGTTGCTAGCTATTCTGTACGGATTGTGGTAGACTGATGATTCATTTCATATTGGTATGCAGTGTTGTGTAATATGCGTACCTGACAATGGTCCTTTTGGCAAAAATAAATCATTGAATTCCAAAAGTAGTTTTGTCATCTGTTCCCTATTGCTTCCCTGTAGATGCTTCACTTCTGCTCCTAATACAGTTTCAGTAATGTCTGGCAGTTCTCTGTGGCTGACACTCCACGTGTTCCATTCTTCTTCCTCCAAGATATTCACATTGGCATGGTAGCCAGTCCGTTGTGGTGGGGCAGCCATGTACTCTGTTGATTGTGGCCCCCTGACAACACAGGGATCGCTCTAATGATGCCTGCGGCGTTAACTCCCCACATTGCCAAGTAGTAGATGCCCATCTCCATGGGGCATCAAGACTCTCAGCAATGGCTATCCTGCCAGGTGGCCTTTGCTGTGGCTGGGTGGCGCACATGGGGGAGGCCCCTTGGTCGGAGTAGGTGGCATCAGGGTGGATGACACGCAATGAAGCGTGGCACATCTTCTCATGCTGGTGGCCAGCCACCAGCAGTCTCTAAGCATTCGAAAGCTCACTTCAAGGCTAACGTGTATGACCCCAAATCATTCCGCTCCCTGGCTCCACCATGGAAGGAACGAAAGGCTATGAATGACAGTGAAAGGTATTTGCCCCGGTATCTCGTCTGTACCAGAGCTGACGGGAAATCGTTTGTGTCCGAGAAGCCTCAGTTCTTTGTAGAATATTTAGAGGACAAGTTCGGGGAGGTGGAGGGCTTGTCCAAAATGTGGTCAGGGTCAGTCTTAATAAAAACAGCATCCTCTGTCCAGTGACGAGCCTTGCTTGCTTGTACAAAGCTGTGGGATGTTTCTGTTACTATCTGTTACTATCACTCCCCATAAAAGCTTAAATATGGTCCAGGGCATTATTTTCCACCGAGATCTACTTTTACAGTCCATTTCGTCTGGCACGTCCACCGTGGTCCGAGGGATCATCAAGTTGCCACCAGTGCCTTCATCTTGGCCTTCGAGGGTGACACATTACTTGAGAAGGTCAAGGTGATGGTCTACCGTTGTGATGTCAAGCCATATATCCCTCCTCCGATGCGGTGCCTCAAGTGTTGGAAGTTCGGCCATGTTTTCTCGCTGTGCTTTCAGCCTCATATGTAACGATTGTGGCCGACCATCCCATCCTGATACTCCATGTGCCCCGCCTCCCATCTGTGTCAACTGTGGAGAGCACCATCCCCCTTGCTCGCTGGACTGTAGGATTCTACAGAAGGAACAGAAAATAATGGAATACAAGACCCTGGATTGACTGACCTACACTGAGGCTAAGCGGAAATTTGAACGGCTTCATCCCGTGCGCATGCCGTCGTCTTATGCCGCCACTGTCACTCCTGCTCCAGTTCCATCAGCTGCACGACATACAGTCAGCTTTCAGAGCCAGAGGACCACACCTGCCCCCTTCTCTCTCTGTTGCTACCGCACCACTTACCTTGGGAGCAGCACCCCCTCGACCACCGGGACACCAGTCCCCACTTCTAAACTGGAGAAGCATAAGTCTTCTTTGGCTTCTCTCGCTCAGAAGGGATCCCTTGGGTCACTCCCTTTTCAGGTTCCTACCAGCGGCACAGCAGACACCCACCAGTGGCTGAAGAAGCCACAGGTCGCTGGTCGTCGAGCTTCACGATCGTCTTCGGTCCTGGAGACTGACCAAAAAAGCCCTCCAAGCTAGGGCAACCAAAGGAACAGTGAGGGAAATCGACATTGAAGACCCCTAAGACGGTGGACATTCTTGCGTCCCCTGAGGACCTCGATCTGGCCAGTCCCTCGGATGCGATGGATGTCGCTCCTGTCAGTCCTCGATCGGTGGCTGCACGTGACCCAGTGACGTAATTTGCCTCCTCAGCCCCTTCACGCCTTTCTCAGCCATGGACAATGTCATCCTCCAGTGGAACTGCGGTGGTTTCTTCCACCATCTTGCTGAGCTCCGACAACTTCTCAGCCTTCACTCTTTCTTCTGCATCGCTCTTCAAGAAACTTGGTTTCCAGCGATGCGAAACCCCGCTCTCCGTGGCTATCAGGGTTATTATAAGAACTGGGCAGCTTATGAAAGGGTATCTGGTGGTGTCTGCATCTATGTCCTTCACTCTCTTCACAGCGAGTCTATCCCTCTACAAACACCTTTAGAGGCTGTCGCTGTTTAGGTGTGGACACCACAGGCTGTTACTGTCTGCAGTCTCTATCTTCCACTGGATGGTGATTTCCCGCAGCATGTCTTGGCTGCACTGATAGCCCAATTGCCGCCACCTTTCCTGTTACTGGGCGACTTCAACGCCCATAACGCTCTGTGGGGTGGGTCAGTGGCCACAGGTCGAGGCGCCACCGTTGAGCATGTATTAACACAGCTCGACCTTTCCATTTTAAATGATGGTGCCATCACACATTTCAGTGTGGCGCATGGCATGTACTCAGCCATCGACCTTTCGATCTGTAGCCCTAGCCTCTTACCGTCTGTCCAATCGAGTGTGCATGACGACCTGTGTGGTAGTGACCACTTTCCGATCTTTCTGTCATTGCCACAGTGTCACTGTTCTTAGTGCCCTTGCAGATGGGCTCTGAATAAGGCTGACTGGGACTTGTTCTCCTCCACTGCCGGCATTGCACCTCTTTCTAATGAAGCTATTGATGTGGTGGTTCACTCGGTCACCACCGGCATCGTTACTGCCGCAGAATCTGCCATTCCCCATTCTTCTGGGTCCCCTCGTCGAAGGACTGTGCCTTGGTGGTCTTTGCAAGTTGCTCAAACGCATGGTGAGCCGGCGGCTGAGTTGGGTATTCAAGTCTCGGGGCCTTCTGGCTCCGTCTCAGAGTGGGTTCTGTAAAGGCCGCTCTGGCGCCGACAATCTGGTGAGCCTGGAGTCAGCCATCCGTATGGCCTTTGCCCGCCGTCAGCACCTCATCGCTGTCTTTTTTGACATGCGGAATATGTACGATAAGACATGGCGCCATCATATCCTCTCTACGCTTCATGATTGGGGTCTTCGGGGTCCACTGCCGATTTTCCTACAAAATTTTCTGTCGCATCGTACCTTCTGCGTGCAAGTCGCGGCCTCCCATAGTTCCTCCTGACTTCAGGAGAACGGGGTACCACAGGGTTGAGTCCTAAGTGTTTGCCTGTTTTTAATTGCAATTAATGGCTTCGCTGTGGCAGTGGGAACTTCTGTCTCAGCTTCCTTGTATGCTGACGACTTCTGCCTCTACTGTAGCTCCATTGGCATTGCAGCTGCTGAATGTCAGCTGCAGGGCACTATCCGCAAGGCGCAGTCTTGGGCTGTAGCGTATGGCTTCCAGTTTTCGGCTGCCAAGACCTGCGTTATGAATTTCTCCCGACGACGAAGAGTTCACCCTGAGCCGTGGCTTTATCGTGCCGGCGAACTTCTTGTGTGGTGGAGACACATCGGTTTTTGGATGTGGTTTTTGATGCCCTGTTGACTTGGATTCCACATATTCGGCAGCTTAAACAGATGAGTTGGCGGCATCTTAATGCTCTACGATGCTTGAGCCACACCAGCTGGGGTGCCGACCGATCTACCCTCTTACGGCTCTACCAGGCGTTAATCCAGTCCTGTCTGTGTTGCGGGTGCTGGACCCAATCCTTCACAGCGTGATCCGACTTGCCACTGGTGCTTTCCGGACCAGCCCTGTGGACAGCATACTTCTGGAGGCAGGTGTCCCTCCACTGCGGATACGGCGCCAACGTTTACTGGCCGCTTATACTACGCATGTTTGTAGGTTGCCCGGGCGTCCTAATTATCGTCTCCTGTTCCCTCGGTCTGTCGTCCATCTCCAAGAATGTCTGCCCCGGTCGAGTTGTACGATCGCGGTCCGTGTCAGAGAGCTTCTCTCCGGGCTTGGGGATTTCCCTCTTACACCTCCTTTTCGGGCCCCTCTGCATACAGCCCCGTAGTGTGTGCCCTGCCCTTGCCTTCGGCTTGAATTGGCACAGGGCCCGAAGAACTCAGTCGCTCTAGAGGCCTTCCGCCGCCGCTTTCTTTCCATCCTTGCCATGTATCAGGGCTCTGGCGTTGTTTACACTGACGGTTCGATGGTTGCTGGCAGTGTCGGTTATGCTCTCACTCTAGGGGACCACTATGAACAACATTCATTGCCGGTTGGCTGCAACGTTTTCACAGCTGAGCTGGTTGCCATCTTTCGTGCCCTAAAGTATATCTGCTTCTGCTCAGGTGAGTCCTTTGTTATCTGTGGCGACTCCATGAGCAGTTTACGAGCTATCGGCCAGTGCTTCCCTCTCTCTCATCTGGTGATGGCTGTCCAGGAGTCCCTCCATACTTTTGCCCATTGTGGCCGCTCTGTGGTCTTTGTTTGGACCCCTGGTCATGTCGGCATCCCGGGCAATGAACATGTTGACCGCCTGGCCAAACAGGCCACCAGTGAACCAACTCTGGACATTGGCCTCCCGGAGACTGATTTGTAAGCATTCTTACGCCGCAAAGTTTTCACGCTTTGGGACACTGAATGGCGCGATCTGACCATATCCAACAAACTCCATGCTATCAAGGAGACGACGACTGTGTGGCAGTATTCCATGCGAGCCACTTGCAGGGACTCAGTTGATCTTTGTCGGCTCCGCATTGGTCACACCCGGCTGACGCACAGTTATTTACTGCCTCATGAGGATCCGCCTCTATGTCGCTGTCGGGCGGCTTTGGCGGTGGTCTACATTTTGTTGACCTGTCCCCTTTTAGCTGTGCCCAGGCAGACATTTGCGATGCCTGATATACTCCCTGCCCTTTTAACAGATGACACTGCCATGACAGGCTTAGTTTTGCGTTTTATTCGGGTAGGGGGTTTTTATCACTTAATCTAAGTGTTTGCCTTTTTTGTGTTGAGTCTGGCCTTCGGCCTAAGATTTTAGACTGAGTTTTTAATGTGTTTCTCGGTGGTTGCTTCCCCCTACTTATACCACCCGAGGAGATCACGAATGTAAAATTAGAGAGATTCGAGCGCGCACAGAGACTTTCAGACAGTCGTTCTTCCCGCGAACCATACGCGACTGGAACAGAAAAGGGAGGTAATGACAGTGGGACGTAAAGTGCTCTCTGCCACACACCGTTGGGTGGCTTGCGGGATGTAGATGTAGATGTAGATGGTTGGCTTTTCCTCTTTTGTCTCTATGGTCGGCCAACCAGTCACACTCTGTGCAATTTTAATTCCTTTTGTCTGGTCTCTGTCTAAGTCTTTCTTGTCCTGTGTCATCTGCAGTCTTTTCCATTGTTCGTTTTTATTCTTGCGGGTGTTTGAAATTTTGGAAAAAGGGACCGATGACCGTAGCAGTCTGGTCCCTTCAATCCCACAAGCCAACCAACCAAATGCCCACTTTTAGCCACTCTATGGTGGACTTTGAACCTTCCCAGCACCGTACCTTTGTTGTTGGGTAACAATGTTTCAACAGCAGATTTAGTTTTGCGTTTTATTCGTGGGCACTTAGTCTGCTCTCTGATGTCATCACCCTCCCTCCATTGTAACTCTGTCACACTTTCTTTGTCTTCGTGGTCGTCTTTTCCCTACGTGTGCTCATCTCACCTTGTCTTTTTGGGGTGGACGTTTTAATGTGTTGCAGAGTGGCTTGCTCATCCTCTTTTATTATTGTGATTAGCCAGCCCAGAATATATGCTCTATGCTTTTAATACTCTCTTCTACTTTTCCTTGTGATGGATGTTTTCTCCGCTTTTTGTTCTTTCCATTTGTTTTCTTTTTAGGTGTGGTGTCGGGTATTTCTGTTCCGTGAGCCTTGCTTCTGTCAGGAAAAAGGGACTGATGACCGTGTAGTTTGGTCCCTTTATACTCAAAACCAACCAACCAATCAACTTTGCTCTTCATAATATTGTTACATTCCATCCCGGATTTTCCATTACTTGTATCTATGAAGACTTGCAAGACATCAGCGCTGTAGTTGATCCGACATTGAAATTTGCCCCATAATTCTAATATTTGGCAGTTATGGCCGATTTAAAGTACAGCTTTTAAAGATGCATGTGCGAAAGTTGTCTGTTATTTGACCCCATTGAATAACAACAAGTACTGAGCAACAAGTACTACACTGTTGAGTGGGTAAAGGGTTTTGGTGTTGCTTTTAACACGTTCAGTAAAAAGTAACACGTTCAGAAGCAGTGGTCTGCACCATGCCACGATAAGAGGACTGTAGAACAATATAAACATAATACGTGATTTAAATGGCAGAGAGGTGGTGTCCGGTGTTACAAGAATTGCATAGTGTAGCAAGGTGACGCTTGCAGCTAGTTGTTTGAATAGTGCAAATAATACACATAAAAGAAAAATTAACTTGGGGTAGTTGGTGGGATATTAAGAGAGACTTCATGGTGGTGGATTGAAACATAAATCACAAAAGGAAAAGTAAATCTTCGAAAGAATGTCTGTGCCACATTCTCAATCTGTGCAGAATGTAATGATTCTTTGTGATCGCAGCTTCAGATGAGATACAAGTGCACAACATAAAATTTAGTCAGTTGTCATGAAAAAGCAGAGAGCCTACAAACTGCTAAAAAAGCAACACAGAAATGGTTACAAAGGAACAACAATATATATGTTACATGTGTGGACCTACAACAGGTTCTACTTTGTCATACATTGGCACATTCCATGGTATTCTGCCGTAGACAGCTACCGTCATATAATTTCATGCTTCATGACTGTGGTACTTAACTAACACGGTAAATTTAGGGGTTGGATCTGGTGCGAGGTATGGTTCAGCCAAAATAGTTTCCTGTCCGATTAAGATTGTGATGCTTGTAGAAGGTATGGAACACAAACTAATTATATGGTCTGACCACCATGTTGGGCAGAACAAGAACTGGAGAATTTTAACACTGTAGTTCTATCTGGTCAACTGCAAGTACTGTGTAGAAATACATAAAAAGTTTTTATGTTCGAGTCATAGTTTTCTACATTGTGACAGGAACTTCGCAATGATTGAGGAAAGGAAGTGTCAGAAATTATGGCTCCTTTAGAATGGAAGCATGTCATTGCTTAAGCCTCTGTAGAGCCTTCAAAGTTGACCATTCAGGAGATGGTGGAAGATTTCAAGGGAATAGGATCCGTTTAGCTGGTTCTCAAAATGCCACCTACTTTGAAAATTACTGCTGTGCTCTGGTTGAAGCTATGCAGTGATGATCCTCAAGACACAAGTGTGTTTCATCCATGTGAAAGACATTGTATTGTGAAACATAGTTTTGAACATGAAGTAAAAGACATTCTGTTGCATTTTGGTTTTTGGTTGCCCTACCATGGGGTACTGAAACTTGTAAGAAGAAGAAGAAAGGCAATCTATTGGATGTGACGAAATACAGGGAATCAAAATCCAGGAATTTTATGAAAATATTCATTGTGCCAACTGAGTGTAATGTGCCAGCTTTGGGTCTCACCTTGATAATAAACTCATCTTTTATTACTTTTTTAAGACCAAAGTAATCAGTTTACAATAAATGTTAGTCTGTATCTTGCTATAATTTTTTTTATTTAAAACTTTGAGATTGTAGGCAACCTTATCATTATAGTAGAGTGTGATATACAGTAATACTGTATATCAGTTGCTATGTTTTTCCATTTTAATAATTATTTGTTTTCTAAAACCTATCTTTAGTGCAATATTAAAAAGCACAACCATTTTCAACAGTCTGCATTTGCAAACAATAAATATCTGCTATTAAATTATTATTAATGGTTTTTATCGATTTCCTAAAATCTTGGAAATGTGCCATATAGCATTATTCATGCACGTGCTTCAATGGGCTCAGACGTTTGATATGCTGCTGTTGGAGAAGGAACAAGTTCAGTGTAATATGAGCAGTATTGTACAGCCATCTCATATTGTCCAGGTGCCTTTTTTCTATTAAGTGGTTACACAGTATAAAATGAACAGAAATTTGATCATCTCAAAATCTGTCATTTTGATGTTGATGTGGTACTGAAAGGAGGAACTCCATTACAATATTCCATAACGAAATAGATTTGAAAGAGCAAATTGAATGTTTTGGCCTTGTGTGTCATCTTCAGTTTGTGTGCCAGTCGGCTCCCTGATGGTGATTTCAGTCCAGCTACTGACACTGTGAGCTGACTCCTTACTGTGAAAATTCCATCAAGATGTGTAATGTTAATATTCTGAAATTGGTCTTATGATGTATTGAGTTTCAGGGTAGTGTACAAAGCTGATTTCGGAATGTCTCTCTACAGTCCCATGCATGGGTGAAGGCCATCTACCACTGAGCATCTACCGTGTCAAAACCACCAGCTGTCTACAGTAGATTTTGTCAGTCAAGCAACATTGAAAAGTATGAAGTTAGGCATATATTGCAATAGTTAATGTATACTGAAACAAGTTGTTCAAATGAATTTAATGCAGTGAAAACTAAATAATAACTAAATGTAAACACAGTGGCAAAGTTAAGTTGAATGGTTTATAATGTCAATGTAAGACACAAAAGTAGAAATGGCCAGACTTTAAATCATTAGATTCAATTATATAGGATCACATAGCAAGGTTGAACACTTCAGATTGAAGATAATGCAGTTCAATTATGTGAATAATTATGGATATTTGACGGATTCCCCAGATCCATAAGATAATGTGAAATCAGAACTAAAATCTAAGTTCCAACTGAGTGTTAATCATCAGTGATGCCGTGGCACTGTCAGTCGAAGTTCAGTACAAAACAGAACTATCGGTTGCGCAAAGTGAAAGTTCAGCAGTCACAAAAACGTACAACAATTGAATGTAATGAGAAAATGCCAAAATCCTCACGTATTGCTCAAAGTCTTATCATCCATGCAATTTTAGAGAGCTGAAATGGCACAACTGGTTGGCTGTCCAGAGACTTCTGTTCAACTACTGTATGCAGACTTAACAGTAACAGTTCACTGGCCCAGACCATATGAGAAACACAGATACATTACCAAAGACTATGAGGCACAACAGCACTGCTTATTTAAAACCTCAAGAAACCATACCATGCTAGTCATTTTCAAAACATCTTACAAAACTTAATTAAAATAAATGATTGAAAGTACATTGTTTTTACTGAAACTAATGCAACTTGAAATAGGCACGTTCCCATACTGGTCACTTTGGAAGCTTACCAAACATTCTAAGATAAATATTACATTAAATATCAGTGAAAACATGATAAACTGCCATCATATGCAACTGTTAATGCAACTGTTAAAATAAGTCAATACAAGGAAATATTTATATAGAAACAAGTTAGTCATATCAGATGAAATCATAATTTCCTACTCATTTACATGGTGTTCTAGGTTACTATGTAGCATATACCAAGTTTGAATTACAACCAATTGAACTGGACCCATCTTGATCACACTGCATAATAATTAATTTGTCAAAAATGCCTGAACACAAATTCACCAAAGGATGATGGATTTAATTTGATTTTGGCAGAGAAGCTGAGACACTGCCCGCAGCGAATCAGTTTATTGTGCAGTATTGCTCCCTGTATATCTAGTAAAGCCAACCAGTGCCCTTATATAGTGCAAGGAGTCTCCCTACCATTTCTTTGTTAGACACAATTTCTTCACTTCTAGTTGCACTGAAAATTCTCTCTCTTGCTCTCCAGTGCCATGCATTGGAAATAGGTGTGATGCAATTTCATCACTCTCATCACAGATGCTACACTTATGGTCTTCAGTTATACCCGTTGTATGTAGGTGTTTTTTGAAATTCCCATGGCTGATCATCAGTCCAACTACGAGTTTAATCTCTTTCCTGTTCAAGCCCAGGATTACAGAGCTTTTTTTAAAAACCTGCTTTGGCATCATTACCTTACCATGTTTTTGCTTAGAGATCTTGGTCCAGTATTCTATGTGCTGTCTTCTAAGCCAGTTCCATAGTTCTAGTTTGATCATAGCCCTGGTGATTGTCGGGACAGGTTCTGGTCCAATGAATGGAGTCTTTGGCCCCCATCCTGGCCAATCTGTTGGCTTGTTCTTTGCCACCAATCCCTGAGTGACCAGGGACCCACATTAAGTTTACGCTGTTGCTTCCCCTAGCTCCACCAGAACCCTGTGACATTCTGCTATAACCTTATATCTCTTGCAGGAGCTGCCAATGATTTCAGGGCTACCTGGCTGTCTGAATAGAAGTAGATGCTATGGTCCTTGTAGCACCTACATATATTCTCCTCCACGTACGCTCTGATTGCAGTAATTTCAGGTTGGAATACAGAGGCCAGTTTTCCTAGAGAGATGACGCCCTCCAGTCTTTGCCGAATCCTGTACAACCCGGCCCCAGCGCCTTGGTCTGATTTCGACCCATCAGTGAACCAATGTCCCCTGTATCGTGTCAAACTGTTTTCCCATTGCTCCTTGCTTCCAATTATTATATTGTGTAAGGCTTGTTGAAGCAGTTGGGAGTTGTTATAAACACTACTGGCTGATAAAATTGCTACACCACGAAGATGACGTGCTATAGATGCGAAATTTAACCGATAGGAAGACGATGCTATGATACGCAAATGATTAGCTTTTCAGAGTGTTCACACAAGGTTGGCGCCAGTGGCAACACCTACAATGTGCTGACATGAGGAAAGTTTCCAACCGATTTCTCATACACAGACAGCAGTAGGCCGGCGTTGCCTGGTGAAACGTTGTTGAGATGCCTCGTGTAAGGAGGAGAAATGCGTACCATCACGTTTCCGACTTTGATAAAGGTCAGATTGTAGCCTATCGCGATTGCGGCTTATCTTATCGCAACATTGCTGCTCGCGTTGGTCGAGATCCAATGACTGTTAGCACAATATGGAATTGGTGGGATCAGGATGGTAATACGGAACGCCGTACTGGATCTCGATGGCCTTGTATCACCAGCAGTCGAGATGACAGGCATCTTATCCACATGGCTGTAACGGATCGTGCAGCAATGTCTCGATCCCTGAGTCAACAGATGGGGATGTTTGCAAGACAACAACCATCTGCACGAACAGTTCGATGACGTTTGCAGCAGCATGGACTATCAGCTCGGAGACCATGGCTGCGGTTACCCTTGACACTGCATCACAGACAGGAGCGCCTGCGATGGTGTACTCAGCGACAAACCTTTGTGCACGAATGGCAAAACATAATTTTTTTGGATGAATCCAGGTTCTGTTTACAGCATCATGATGGTCGCATTCGTGTTTGGCAACATTGCGGTGAGCGCACGTTGGAAGCGTGTACTGGGCGTGATGGTATGGGGTGCCATTGGTTACTCGTTTCGGTCACCTCTTGTTTGCATTGACGGCACTTTGAACAGTGGACGTTACATTTCAGATGTGTTTTGACCCGTGGCTCTACCCCTCATTCGATCCCTGGGAAACCCTACATTTCAGCAGGATAATGCACTACCACGTGTCTGGATACAGAAAATGTTCGACTGCTGCCCTAGCCAGCACATTCTCCAGATCTCTCACCAATTGAAAACATCTGATCAATGGTGGCCGAGCAACTGGCTCATCACAATACGCCAGTCAATTCTCTTGATTAACTGTGGTACCATGTTGAAGCTTCATGGGCAGCTGTACCTTTACATGCCATACAAGCTCTCTTTGACTCAATGCCCAGGTGTATCAAGGCCGTTATTACGGCCAGAGGTGGTCGGTCTGGTTGCTGATTTCTCAGTATCTATGCACCCAAATTGCGCGAACATGTAGTCAAATGTCAGTTCTAGTATAATATATTTGTGCAATGAATATCCGTTTATTATCTGCATTTCTTCTTGTTGTAGCAATTTTAATGGCCAGTAGTGTAGTCGGGCGGCATTTCCCGAGCCATTCCTATATTTGCATCACTGTTTTAGTGTGTGTGTGTGTGTGTGTGTGTGTGTGTGTGTGTGTGTGTGTATCTAGATATCCTAATGCAATCCAGTTTTTACCAGTTTTGAGTCTGTATGCACCAGCTGCTGGCTTCGTCTTAACCCAAAGATGTAGTGGAGGCATGTCCAGCATGGCTTACGTCCCAGCGATTGGTGTGCTATTAATTCTGCCTGTTACGGCGAAGCAGGTCAGTCTCTGCACCTTAGCAAGCTCCTTAGCTGCAACCTGCTGTCGTACCTTCTTCCACGACAATACGGCCCCATAGGATATCCTAAGTCTAACCACTGTGGTGTGTGTCCAGTGCATAACTCAGGATCTTAGGCCCCAGTTTTTGTCACAAGCCCTTCTGGTACTCACTAGAGTACAATTCGCCTTGGAGCACATGCTCTTAATGTGAGGGGTCTGTGATAGTTTCTCATCTAAGATTTCCCCTAGATATTTCACTATCCCCTTCGCAGGTAGAGTGTCATCGAAAAGCTTTAGATTCCAACTTTAGTGTTGGATGTGTTTCTTCGTGATTGATACCACAAGACTGTTAGGATTAACGTTTAGGTCCTATTTAATGTACCAGTCTTGCACATTGTCCAATGCATCTTGTGCCATATTCCTAACTGTATCAGTAAGTTTGCCAGGTATTACTAAGACAAGTTCATCTGTGTATCCTTGGCAAAAGCATTGCCTGGAATTTAGTTTCTCAATGAGTTCTTTCACCACTAGATTCCACAATAAAGTGGACAAAACTCCTCCTTGTGGACAACCTCTAGTGGTGTTAATTACCATTTTTCATTCATCATGAGGCCTCTACCCTTCTTCCACTAAGCATGGCCCTAGTCCACCTACATATAGTGGTCACTAGGTCATCCACCTCTGTTGCCCTAACCATGGAATCGAAGGTTGTGTTACTAAAAGCCCCCTCGATGCCCAGGAAGATGCAGAGGGCTATTTCTTGAAAGCAAAGTCCTTTCTCCACCCTCCCAACAAATAGATGGAGAGCTGTCTCACTTGATATACCTGGTTATGTGTGTTGGGGTTTGAATGCAGATGAGCTCTAGTTAGCCTCCTCTCCCCAACATGTACATTAACCAGACTGATCGGTCTCATATTCTTTTCCTTCGTATGATCAATTCTCCTGGCTTTGGAATAAAGACAACCTTCACTGCCCTCCAGGCATTGGGAATGACTCCCCCTGCTAAGCTAACCCTGAACAACCTGCACAGGACTCTTACAAGATTCTCTCCTACTTGTTTCAAGAGAGCTGGAAAGATTCAATCTGAGACAGGTGACTTGACCCATTAGGATGTTCCCACCGCCAACTGGATTTTACTGAGCTTGCCACACTCTCAGTCCTCTCTTTGAGTGCCTGAGAACTATTGTCTTCCAGGGGTTGCATTCTGGTCTATGTTATCCAGCAGAGCGTATTGAGGACAATGACTTTGGAGGAGCAGTTCTAGTGTCTCATGTGCTGTCTTTATACATTCCCCATCTTCCTTCCTCAATGTACCTCCTGGATTAGTTGGTACTCTAGTGAGTATTTTGTGAAGCCTGGCTTGAGATAAGCACCTTCCCATGCTGGTGACTTTAGAACCTTACGAAACATTCTAAGATAAATATTACATTAAATATCGGTGAAAACATTATAAACTGCCACCATATGCAACTGTTACATTAAATAAATACAAGGAAATATTTCTGTACAAACAAATGCGTCATATCAGGTGAGATTGTAATTTCCTGCTCATCTACATGGTGCTTTAGGCTACTGTATAGCACATACCAAGTTTGAATTACAACCAGTTGAACTGGACATGTCTTGAACACGCTGCATAATAGTTAATTTGTCAAACTATCTAACACACATTCACTAAGGATAAAGATAATGGTGTAGTGTAAAATATGCTGTCTTTTGGTGTGTGGAATTGTGCAGTATATTTAGTTCTGGTCAAATTAATTGAGTAGTTTTAGTCAAATTGTAATACCCTGGATCCAGTTGAGTTCCAGACCAACTATGTATTCACTTTACAGTTTGATGTGTTGTTTATGCTTTTGGCAGTTTTGGCTTACTAGTAGTACAATTTAGTGGCATTGTAATCAGTGTTAATAAGAATTAATTAATGAAAAACTATACAGTGCTATATTTAACTCCTGAAGTTGAAATGCACAGTTTGATATAATACTGTTGAATTCAATTTTAGTGTTTTTCTATGTAATAGTTGTGAATAATATTTTGTAGCTGGAAAGTGACAAATTAGCTGTTGGCTATGCATCTGATTTTTTTGAGAGATCAGTCAGCAGAGTTAGAATATTTGATTTGTTGCATCCTTTGTTTATTGCTGTCCCTCACTAATTTTGGCCGTATTCATCTTTTGTTTGTCAATGAGTTTATGATTATGTTTAAATGTGTGCAGAAAATTCTACTTGCCATCATAGCACTGATCTTGGAAAAGTCCTAAAATTGCTCATAGATACTAGTGCAAAAGTTATATGAATGTGAATTTAAATACTCTCTCATAGTTGTCAGACTTTTCTCACAGGAAAGTAATCCCAATGGATAGTAGGTTATGGGCATTTCTCTTGGCTTAGGAGGAACATAGTTCACCAGAGCAAAATATTAAATGCATAGATGTTAGTGTTTCAGTGTTAAATGGGAAATGTTCAGTGTCAATCAATCCTGTGCACTTGATGTTAGATTCACATTGCTATCTCACTTGTATTTGAAAGTTTGAATGTATAACAAATTTTCAGTTACCTTAATTATTTGTTCAAATTAATTTCCAGTGGTGCTTACAAAGATTTGATACCATATTTGTTTCTTAAAAAAAACTGCCTCCAAAATGGAGGTGTGTTATACTCAAATTTAATATAACAAGTCCAGTGTTTGAGTCAAAATTCCCAGTTGCCTTAAAAATGGCCATATATTCAATGCTGCAGGAAATCTATCTCTATCTAGCAACATTGGGTTCAATTGGCAGCAGCAGTGCACCAGCGCAACGGACATGTTACAGGGATTCACAAGCTTGCTCACAGTGTCTCCCTCATGCCCCACAATAACAAACCCAGAGCACTGTCTAGCCCGTGATGTGTCATTGCTGTCTACAGTGCCAGCGAACTTGAATTGAAAGGATTTGTGTTATTGGCAACAGAAGAATATTCTCTATAGTAGCCAGTTTCACAATGGAAAAAATAAAAGGTATTCATATGATGCAGGCTATAAATAGAAAGTAATATCATATGCTGAACAATGTGGAAACAGATCAGCTGAGCAGCATTTCAGTCCTCCAGCAACAGAAAAAACACTTGCTATAGGCAGGCTAGTAACGGAGAACTGAAAAACGTGAGGAGGGTTAAATGTACAAATAGAGGGCTGAATACAAAATGGTCAAAACTAAAAGACGATGTATTGAAATGGATTCAAGCACACCATCTAAATGATATTGCAATTACTACAAAAATGACTCAAATACATGCTTGTAGGCTAGTGCTGCAGTGGAACTTAACAGATATTAAGGGTGAAAATGTTTGGTGCTACAGGTTTATGAAGTGTCATGGACTTAGCATGCAAACCAAGACCTAAACATCTCATAAAATGCCATAAGAGTATGAAGAGAGAGTATTATCGTTCTGTCACATTATTATACAACATTGAAAGAAAACTAATGTGGAACTAAGTCAAATAGTGAATAAAGACTTGATGTGCCAAGTAACAAAATTTTTACCATGAAAGGTGATAAAACAGGGACTATAAAAACAGTGAACATGAAAAAATGCACTACACTGATGTTCTTTCGTGTTGTGTTGATGGTACTAAACTTAATCCAGTGACAATTTTCAAGTGCTGAACAATGTCGAAACCTGAAATACTACCAGGTGTTGTTAGCATACGTGACAAGGGTTGGATGAATGAGGCTGGTATGAAATTATGGATTAACATTGTGTTGAAGCGAAGGAAAGTCATTTCACTGAAGAAGAGTTCTCTTCTTGTGCTAGATTACTTTAGTAGTAATTTATAAAATTCCGTGAAAGAGAAATTGAGACAGTTAAATACAGAACTTGCTGTTGTTGCAGGACGACTTACTACACAATTGCAACTTCTTGATGTCTTGACAAATACACTAGACTGAGGAGCCAAAGAAGCTGGTACACCTGCCTAATATCGTGTAAGGCCCCAGTGAGCATGCAGAAGTGCCGCAACATGACATGGCATGGACTCGGCTAATGTCTGAAGTAGTGCTGGGGGAGGATTGATACCATGAATCTTGCAGGGCTGATAAATCAGAAAGAATATAAGGGAGTGGAGATCTTTTCTGAAGAGCTTGTTGCAAGACATCGCAGATATGCTCAATAATGCGGTCCTTTGGCTCCAAAAGGCCATATCAGTGGTGTTTTGCTGAATGGTTTGCACACTGAAACTTTTTGATAGCCCAACATTGAATCCTGGAGCAAGGATTTCACTTCCATCACGTTGAATGATTCTCTTCATTTGTTCTTCGTCTCGTTCCTGCAGTATCTTTTTCTGGCCACAGCGATGTCAGATATTTTATATTTTAATGGATTCCTGATATTCACTGTACACTCGTGAAATGGTCATATGGGAAGATCCCCACTTCATTGATACCTCAGAAATGTTGTCCCCCATCCTCATGCTCTGGCTATAACACCACATTCAGACTTGATTAAATCTTAATTATCTGCCATTGTTGCAGCAGTAAGTGGTACAACAGCTACATCCTGCACTTGTTGTCTTATATAGGCATTGCCGACCGCAGTGTCATATTCTGCTTGTTTACATATATCTATCTTTGAATATGCATGCTTATACCAGTTTCCATGGCATTTCAGTGTATTTAAATTGTATATGGAAGAGGATTGGAACAAATGGATGATACATTAAGCCCAACATGAATTCATGACAAAGGGAGTTCTAAAATGATCTACAAACAATCAACCATGTCAGTCAGTAAAGCTGTTGTGATGTAGGGTGAGAGAAAACATCATTGTTAAGTCTATCAATGGGTCAGCATAAATAATGCTCTTAATGGTAGAGATGACCATCTTATATATAAAGAGGACAATGATGCTAAGGAAAGTGGAAAGTTCCGATAGTGAATTTCAGTGATTTTAAAGCTTATTTTGGTTTTATAAACTAAAATATTTTTTAGCTGACTTTGCAATGTAATAAAAAATGGTAAAAATATACTTTTCTTAAATATTGCTTGAACATTAAGGTGCACCTTACAGTCTGTAAAATATGGCAGTTGTTTTCTTGGAATGCACTTTGATTTGATCTGATGAGATCACATCAAACAATGTACTTAAGGATTGTTGCTGCTGTCCCGAGGGTCATCAGATTGCGTATAGTGGTCTGCAGAACAAAACTATTTGTACTCTGCCACTGTTGTTTACTATCTGCTCCTTTCATCTCACCGTGTGTGTAAACACAGTCCTATTACAGTAGCACCCAAAAATGTTTTATAGAAAGCATTAATTACAATTGCATAAACATAAGAGTGTAACAGAAAAAGCTGTCATTGGGTAATTGAAAAATATGAAATTGTGATCTATTTAGTACAAGTTTAAACAAGGTTATGGTGCATCAAGAGACAAGTAATTCTTTTTACTCAAAAGTATACTGTAGGTCTAAGTATATAAGAATAAAACTATTTTGGGATCTGAAGAACAAATCAGTATTTGATGCATACAGAGGGGCTTTGATCACAGCTGCACATGAATTTGGCATTGAATCCACAAGCTTCTGTAACAGCTCAATTGGGAGTTCAGACCATGGGTCCAGTAAGATACTAGCAAATTGATTTAAGTAGCTTCTACCATGAGCACATAAAGTCAGCACGTATCAGAGGTGTTCAGTTGGATTTAGACCCAGACTCCGGCTTAGGCACTCAAAAAAATTTCAGATTTTGGTCTGAAAAAAATTAGAAAATAGACAGAGGTGTGTTTCGAATTGTTGACCTCCTGAAAGAGCCAATTATGTGACATATTCTGTCTCCTACAAGGAATCATATTCTTTCTTAAAATGTGTCTGTACAGGAAACATCCCCACATCATGACACTTCAACCACCATGCTTAGTGATCTATGCCTGATCCATGTTTTGTCCCTTCATTTTTTTTGCAATGTATACAGGGTGAGTAACTTGTCACCTCGAATAATTCTGAAAGTATGAGAGTAGCCAAAAAGTTTTTGGGACAAACGTTGCATGGGACAATGGGGGGCCACAATATGACGTTGGTGTTGTGTTGCTAGATTGGGTCGCATCAGAGATATGAAGGTCAACTTTTGTTTTTTAATGGAATGGTATAGTTTGGTACTTATTTGCTAATAGTGGCTATTGAGACGAATCCAATGATGTGCAACAATAAGGTCTTTGAAGGTCAATGAAGGTCAGCAAGGTGGCATGAATGCCCATAATGTCCATTTACATTAGGTCTGTTATTGAAAGCAATACCTTTAGAAACAAGGAACAGAATGTGATATCAACACGATGGGTGTCCGGCACATTTTTTGCTGACGGCTAGAAATGAGCTGCAGAGACAGTTCCCAAATCATTGGATTGGATGCAGAGGTGATGTGCCATGGCCAGCTGGTTCACTAGACATGATGCCTCTGGATTATTCCTTGCGGGTATTCGTAAAATACATTGTTTATAAAGATGTACCAAGTACACCTGAAGATACGCGAGAGAGAATTGTCAGAGGATGTGCTTTGATAAGTGCCAATGTAATAAGGAATACCACCCAGTCCATGATATGAAGATTGCAGCACTACATTCATACCAATGATCATCACTTCGAACACCATCTGTAAATGGACGTTTATGCCACCTTTATGACCTTTGCTGACCCTCAAAGACCTTACTGTTACACATCATTGGATTCGTATCTATAGCTGCTATCAGAAAATATGTAACAAACTACAGCATCCCATTTATATTTCTGAAGCAACTAAAAACCAACGTCATATTATGGCCCCCGTTGTATCTTGCAACTTTTGTCCCACAAACTTCTCAACTCCTACCATACTTTAAGAGTTATTCTTGGTGGCAATAGTTAGTGACTCACCCTGCATACTGGACACCATCAGAAAATAAATACATTAAATTAATTTTTGTCACTCCATAAAACCTTAGACTTATTGTTGGCATTCCAAGTTTGGGGTTTCCTTGCAAACTCTATCCTGTCCCTATTTTTTTTTATTTTATGGGTGGGTTTGTGTCATTTATCATGTAAATCACCTGTTACTAAGTGACTTTTTGCAGTAGATGTGTGTCAGCTTAGTCCATTATTTGCTTCAGGTCATCCCTGATTTGTTGAGATGTTTCCCTTGGAGCAGCAGCTGATCGCTTACAAATCATTGTGTCCTTCCTCCTCACTTTTCAGGGATGACCTCACCGTGGCTTATTGATTACTGTTGTTTTCTGTTTTTGCCATTGACTGTGAACACTTGTTGGTGGTTGTGATATGCGATAGTCTCTAGCAGTAGTAGTCTGCTACCTCCCAATCTTGAAGACGTGCAAAACAGCTTGTCTCACATCAAGGAAGTGTTCTGTTTTGCTATACTTCTAGTTCTCTACAAGTAAACAATCACTGAGTGAATACCTGAGTCATAGTAGTTAATGAACACCATACCATTAAGGCAAGTTACTTACTTTTGAGCTAAAGGAATATATACTTATATTGTTGTTGTATGACCTTGCTTGTTCACTAGATATGTAACCACAGCAGTGTGCAGCTCTTGATGGAGTGACACATGCATTACTCTTTTGTGACAGCATACCAACACAACTGCAAAATACTTCTGAGCACTGCTGTAGCCTAACGAAACACTCCAAATACTGTTATCTGCATATTTGCAGTGCTCACTGTAACTTGTTTGCAGCACATATACAGTCGCTATGCTTTTACTGAGGAGGTAGTACAAATGTGGAACAATTTCTTTTTCCTGCTCAATTACAGGCCGGCTAAGATTTTACATTTATTTATGCTACTTCTTCATATGTACACATTTTTCTTTCCATGCACCTGACGTCCAATTTGTATCTTGTCTTTTTGGAACTGTTTTGCTTATTTATACAAGTTTCTTGTAGGTCTTTGTGCACTCCTGTAAGCCAATGAGGGTTTCTTTTTTTATGGTTTTAGTACTGCTGCACAGTTTTTGTTTCCAGTATTCTAATACTCATTAGCCTTGTTTGCCGAATTTTGTCTCCAGTTATTTTCCTACATATTTATCTATACTTCTGTATTGTTTCTGAATTTAAATGTTTGTGCTGGTGTTCTATTTCCTAATATATTTCTTTTTTTCCTAATTTTCACTATTTTTTGTTGATTCTAAAATTAGTATTTGTGATACAGGTGTGTATTCTGGCCAAATGACTGCCTTGCTATTCGGAGTTTCTGTAATTTTGGAGAATGAATTTTGACTATAAACATCTTCTGTTAACTGAAATGCAAAGTCAATCTTTCATAGTCTTCCTCTTGTGGTTCCATTTTCCCCACAATTTGGCTACATGACTTCTCATAGATCCTTAAATTTGTCTTCCCCTGATCCTCCCACACTTCGTATTTGATTGGGATGTTGCAGTCCTGTTGTTACCCATTATTGCTTCACTGCTTCTTGTCAGAAAAGATGAGTAGTCATGCTTAGCCTACTGTTTTTCTTTCTCTCTGTTCTGTGCTTTCTCTACACTGTCAGTATTGCTAAATTATCTGCAAAAGTTGGAAAGACAATTTTGACATTATCCATTTTCTAACCAAGTCGTATTCAACTTCTGGTATTAGATTCTGACAACTGCTCCATCTGTTCAATGTTCACTTTTCTAGTATTATCTGAAAGAAGAATGGATTTAGTCCATTGCCTTGACTAATGTCTGTTCATAACTCCAATGAGGCAGTAGTTCTTTCAAGAGAACTTGCGTTGTCTTCTGTATTTCAGATTCTTTAAGAATTTTGAATAAAAGCAGTCTTGCTTTGTAGTCATAAGCCTTCTAAAATTTTGCAGATGTATTCCAATAGTATTTTGCTCCTTTAGTCCTTTATCATTCTGCCCTTCACAGGACCATCCTGCCCTAAGCCATCTCTGATATCTCTTGTATTTTAGGATTTCTGCCGTTGTTTCCTCCTTGAACTTTTCATAGAATTTCTTTGGATATTATGTGAACATGGTTATCAGTTATTCTAGGCCAGGTATCTTACTTTTATTATTCAGTGATAATGGTTAATGTCAACTGGTGTGTGTCTCACTCTGAAATTCATTATCTTTTTAGAATTGTGCTTTGTTGTTGGCACATAAGCTGTCTGATGTTCTCAAATCACATTATTGTTGACCTTATATCTTTTTAATGGTGTATGCTAAATGTCTTTTTCTTACCATTTTTCCTTTTTTCTTACATCTACAGTCAGGCAGACATTCATAAAGAAAAACATTTTCTCCCATGACTGTTATGGAATGTACTTATTCAAAATTAATTTGGCAGCTGTACGATTCTCAGGTGGTAGCTCAGTGTGAGGTCTGAATCCTTTACAATTCCTTTTCAGGTAATACGTTCCTTGTGTTAACCATGTTTACAGATTCCATATTCATTAGAAGATGGGAGTCTTCATAATCTGTATGCCTAGACCATGGTAGTACTTCATGCACTAATTTCTATCAAAGTCATGTCATACTGCATGTCTTAATATCCACTCCCCAAGCACTAGGCATGACATTTAATAACATTGACTTAGTTCATTGTAAGCTGTCACTTGAGTATGGCATAAGTCAAAATTCCAGTAGTGAATAAATACATTTAATAGCAGTTTAGGCAGAAAATGTTCTCATTACCATTCTGTACCAGTCTGGAGTTAAAAGTTTAATAAAACTTGTATGTTTTCCTCTGGAACTCCATCAGATGCTTCTCAACATTGTTCTGAGGACTGTTTTACCTTCTTCATTGTTCTTGTTATCCTGATATATTGGTGCATGTGCATTAATTATTATGTACGTCTAATCTAAATATTGAATTATTACGGGGAGAGACTTTTTCTGGAGGTAATGAAAAATTTGGTACCGTTTGCAACATAATTGCCATTTATGAATGTAGAGCCTAGTTCTGGAATAGTTTTGCGAATTTCTTCCCTATGTTCTTTGTGAGGAATCTACAGTTCTCTGAATGTGATATTTCTTCATCTGTGAATGTGTTATTTTGTAATGCCAATTTTAACTTGTTATTCATTTACAATGTTTGAAACTATTTTGAGTTTGCCAATAGTAGTGTCACTTATTATGATGGATTCATCTGTCACTGAATGGCAGTTTTCATAATGGAAAGAAAGTGAAAGAAAATTTTACACAAGGCATAAATGCATGTCAGATTAAAGATGTTTTTGTTTACTTTCCTGTGTGAATTGTCTAGTAGGAAGTATGGCTACAACCAAATTACTGGCTTCTGTAGTTATTTACAGTACTGAAGACAGTGAGAACATGGAGTGCAAATTCTTACTAACATTCTGTTTTGTTAACTGTCACAGTTTATCATGTCCTCTTTAATGATATTTTCAAGCCTAACGTAGGGCAATTTGTGGACCAATCACATGTTGGTGGGCGTTAATAGAAATCTATTTATTTACTGTCTCATCAGTTGTAAATCACTGGCCATTTCTTCAAATATTTCAGGTGGAAACCTCAACAAGATACGCATCTGATAGTGCAAGGTAAGTTTTCATAATTCACTGCAGAAATTTTTGAGAAATATAAATTTTTATTTATTAATTGTGAAAGTACTTCAAATATAAAATGCACTACTGTAATTATTCATTAATGCTGTTTTTCAACAACCATTATGTGACTATTCCTAGATAAATACAGCAAACGTCTGATAGTCATACAGGAAAATAAAAGTTCAGGTGGCATATCCACAGCTGTATTGTGCTTAATGCAGAACGTCACATGAAAATCACTGGAATTCAACAGATTCATCTTGACGGGCACAAGTAAATGTCATACTGCAGTAGAACAAATAAGAAAAAAGTGTTACTGGTTATATATCCAAAAGTTGGAGCTGATTCCCAGCCTTTCAGATTAATGAATATAGTGGTGAACACGTATTTCAATGCAGTGCCACAGTGGTGCACAGGTAACACACAAGCTTGTTATGGTGACAGTTTACAGGCCACCATCAAGAAGAATTGTAAGTAGCTGGTGCCAGTTTCAGTAAGGTTGTGAAGACTTAGCTGGAGAATCCTCATTATCTTCGTTTCTCTTTTGCCCTGGTGTGTTCCTGAAGGCTGCCCCATTCATTAGACACATTACAGGTGACAAGGTAATGCATAATTCTCAGCTCCGGGTCAACAGGTAGGATTCGCACATACTCTCTGGTACAGGCCAGGCCCAGAGAGGGGTGACTGCCTAGTCTGTTACCTACCGAAATGCCAATTGGCTTCTCTGTCAGGTGTTCGGGAGGTGTGACCTGAGGGGTGAACAGTCATTTACGGTGTGTGAGGAGGCCCCCAGTTGGAAGGAGCATGCCATTTGAGATGTTGGCCATCATATGGGATTTTTTTTCCAATGACTCAATCACCATCTTAGTGTGTGTCTACTAAATGGAAACAGGATCATGTACCAGAGGTGGTCGGTCCTTCACTATAGTTAATGCATGCATTATTCCGAAAGGTGTTATTGCAGTTGCATTCCCTGTGAAATCCTGTTCTCATTTACGTAATGCAACTTCTGAAGAGGTATTGTGGTTTTCAAGCCCAACAGCTGCTTACAGCATCACTCCTCCAGAGTTATCCTGTTTGTGTTTAGGACCATTGTACACTGAACTCTTCACATGGTGTTCTTTACATTCTGATGTTAGATGGCCTCACCGAGGGAGAAATCCACACCTACCTCTCTAATCATGGCATCACTGCAGCCCTGTTGAGTAATGAAAAATATGGATGCAAACTTAATGCCCACATGCACTCATTTTCTACCGTTTTCTTGAGTAGTGTTTGCCTCAAAGATTAAGGCAGGCTATGAAGTCGTTCCCCCCCATGAACCATGGACCTTGCCGTTGGTGGGGAGGCTTGCGTGCCTCAATGATACAGATAGCCGTATCGTAGGTGCAACCACAATGGAGGGGTATCTGTTGAGAGGCCAGACAAATGTGTGGTTCCTGAAGAGGGGCAGCAGCCTTTTCAGTAGTTGCAGGGGCAACAGTAGGGATGATAGACTGATCTGGCCCTGTAACACTTACCAAAACAGCCTCAATGTTTTGGTACTGCAAACGGCAGAAATCAAGGGGAAACTACAGCCATAATTTTTCCTGAGGGCATGCAGCTTTACTGTAGATTAAATGATGATGGCGTCCTCTTGGGTAAAATATTCTGGAGGTAAAATAGTCCCCCATTCGGATCTCCGGGCGGGGACTACTCAAGAGGACATCGTTATCAGGAGAAAGAAAACGCGTTCCACAGATCGGAACATGGAATGTCAAATCCCTTAATCCGGCAGGTAGGTTAGAAAATTTAAAAAGGGAATGGATAGGTTAAAGTTCGATATAGTGGGAATTAGTAAAGTTCGGTGGCAGGAAGAACAAGACTTCATCAGGTGAATACAGGGTTATAAATACAAAATCAAATAGGGGTAATGCAGGAGTAGGTTTAATAATGAATAAAAAGTAGGAGTGCGGGTAAGCTACTACAAACAGAATAGAGAATGCCAAATTGTGGCAAAGATAGACACGAAGCCCACACCTACTACAGTAGTACAACTTTATATGCCAACTAGCTTTGCAGATGAAGAAATTGATGATATGTGTGATGAGATAAAAGAAATTATTCGAGTAGTGAAGGGAGATGAAAATTTAATAGTCATGGGTGACTGGAATTTGACAGTAGGAAAAGGAAGAGAAGGAAACGTATTAGGTGAATATGGATTGGGGCTACGAAATGAAAGAGGAAGCTGCCTGGTAGAATTTTGCATAGAGCATAACTTAATCATAGCTAACACTTGGTTCAAGAATCATGAAAGAAGGTTGTATACATAGAAGAACCCTGGAGGTACTAGAAGGTTTCAGATAGAGTATATAATGGTAAGACAGAGATTTAGGAACCAGGTTTTAAATTGTAAGACATTTCCAGGGGCAGATGTGGACTCTGGCCACAATCTATTGGTTATGAACTGTAGATTAAAACTGAAAGAAACTGCAAAGTGGTGGGAATATAAGGAGATGGGACCTGGATAAACTGAAAGAACCAGAGGTTGTAGAGAGTTTCAGGGAGAGCATAAAGGAACAATTGACAGGAATGGGGGAAAGAAAAACAGTAGAAGAGGAATGGGTAGCTTTGAGGAATGAAATAGTGAAGGCAGCAAAGGATCAAGTAGGTAAAAAGACGAGGGCTAGTAGAAATACTTGGGTAACAGAAGAGATACTGAATTTAATTGATGAAAGGAGAAAATACAAAAATGCAGCAAGTGAAGCAGGCAAAAAGGAATACAAATGTCTCAAAAGTGAGATCGACAGGAAGTGCAGAATGGCTAAGCAGGGATTGCTAGAAGACAAATGTAAGGATGTAGAGGCTTATCTCATGAGGGGTAAGATAGATACTGCCTATAGGAAAATTAAAGAGACCTTTGGAGAAAAGAGAACCACTTGCATGAATATCAAGAGATCAGATGGAAACCCAGTTCTAAGCAAAAAAGGGAAAGCAGAAAGGTGGAAGGAGTATATAGAGGGTCTATACAGGGGCGATGTTCTTGAGGACAATATTATGGAAATGGAAGAGGAGATAGATGAAGATGAAATGGGAGATATGATACTGTGTGAAGAGTTTGACGGAGCACTGAAAGACCTGAGTTGAAACAAGGCCCCGGGAGTAGACAACATTCCATTAGAACTACTGACGACCTTGGGAGAGCCAGTCCTGACAAAACTCTACCATCTGGTGAGCAAGATGTATGAGACAGGCGAAATTCCCTCAGACTTCAAGAACAATATAATAATTCCAATCCCAAAGAAAGCAGGTGTTGACAGATGTGAAAATTACTGAACTATCAGTTTAATAAGTCACAGCTGCAAAATACTAACACGAATTCTTTACAGACGAATGGAAAAACTGGTAGAAGCTGACCTCAGGGAAGATCAGTTTTGATTCCGTAGAAATGTTGGAACACGTGAGGCAATACCGACCCTACAACTTATCTTAGAAGTAAGATTAAGGAAATGCAAACCTACGTTTCTAGCATTTGTAGACTTAGAGAAAGCTTTTGACAATGTTGACTGGAATATTCTCTTTCAAATTCTAAAGGTGGCAGGGGTAAAATACAGGGAGCGAAAGGCTATTTACAATTTGTACAGAAAGTAGATGGCAGTTATAAGAGTCGAGGGACATGAAAGGGAAGCAGTAGTTGGAAAGGGAGTGAGACAGGGTTGTAGCCTATCCCTGATGTTATTTGTGGTGTCACCGCCAGACACCACACTTGCTAGGTGGTAGCTTTTAAATCGGCCGCAGTCCGCTAGTATACGACGGACCCGCGTGTCGCCACTGTCAGTAATTGCAGACCGAGCGCCACCACACGGCAGGTCTAGAGAGACGTACTAGCACTCGCCCCAGTTGTACGGAAGACTTTGCTAGCGACTACACTGACGAAGCCTTTCTCTCATTTGCCGAGAGATAGTTAGATTAGCCTTCAGCTAAGTCCATGGCTACGACCTAGCAAGGCGCCATTAACCATTTCTAGAGAGAGTCTCACTTGTATCATCAAGAACGCTGTATACAAATGATGGATTAACGTTAAGTATTCCAGAAGCTACGTATTTTTCTTTATAGCATTCATTACGTATCCTGTTTCAGACCTCACGCCAGTCTGCGTGAGTTAAGTGCGTGCCTTTCAGTTTCCTCGCATTGTGTCTAGGCTATCTTGTCTAGACACAACATTATTTAATCTGTATATTGAGCAAGGAGTAAAGGAAACAAAAGAAAAGTTCGGAGTAGGTATTAAAATCCATGGAGAAGAAATAAAAACTTTAAGGTTTGCCGATGACATTGTAATTCTGTCAGAGACAGCAAAGGACTTGGAAGAGCAGTTGAACGGAATGGACAGTGTCTTGAAAAGAGGGTATAAGATGAACATCTACAAAAGCAAAACGAGGATAATGGAATGTAGTCGAATTAAGTCGCATTGTGCTGAGGGAATTAGATTAGGAAATGAGACACTTAAAGTAGTAAAGGAGTTTTGCTATTTGTGGACCAAAACAACTGATTATGGTTGAAGTAGAGAGAATATAGAATGTAGACTGTCAATGGCAAGGAAAGCGTTTCTGAAGAAGAAAAATTTGTTAACATTGAGTATAGATTTAAATGTCAGGAAGTCGTGTCTGAAAGTATTTGTATGGAGTGTAGCCATGTATGGAAGTGAAACATGGACGATAAATAGTTTGGACAAGAAGAGAATAGAAGCTTTCGAAATGTGCTGCAGAAGAATGCTGAAGATTAGATGGGTAGATCACATAACTAATGAGGGGGTATTGTATAGAATTGGGGAGGAGTTTGTGGCACAACTTCACTAGAAGGGGGGATCGGTTGGTAGGACATGTTCTGAGGCATCAAGGGATCACCAATTTAGTACTGGAGGGCAGCATGGAGGGCAAAAATCGTGGAGGGAGACCAAGAGATGAATACACTAAGCAGATTCAGAAGGATGTAGGCTGCACTATGTACTGGGAGATGAAGAGGCTTGCACAGGTTAGAGAAGTGTGGAGAGCTGCATCAAACCAGTCTCAGGACTGAAGACCACAATAACAATAACAACAACAACAACAACAACATGAAGTCATTACAGTCCAACCATATATTCCAAACCAGATGATTCTAGGCACTACAGTCTGGAACGGCGCGACTGCTACGGTTGCAGGTTTGAATCCTGCCTTCGGCATGGATGTGTGTGATATCCTTAGGTTAGTTAGGTTTAAGTAGTTCTAAGTTCTATGGGACTGATGATCTCAGCAGTTAAGTCCCATAGTGCTCAGAGCCATTTGAACCATTTTGAACCAGATGATTCCCTTAAGGTTTCAACATTATAATAAAACACGTATCCTGTCAAAACATGGCCATATGTGTTACTCTTGGCAGAGATGCTCATGAGGGCAGCTGTTTGCCTCCTCTCTGTTGTATCAATTGCAATCCCATGAATGTCCCATGTGTCTCAGTGAGCAAGCCATCCAGGAGATCTGAGTGAAGTGCATCAAACCTCACTCTGTGACTTGGAGTTGTTAGCTAGTCAAAATCCGTGCATTTTAGCATCTGGCATTTACAGACCCATTTTTGCTATGCCGTGCATAACGGAGGATATGCCCATCCATACTTGCAACCTCAAGTTCAGTATTGCAGTAGTGAAATCACCCTGGTCACAGTAGCATCCCTGTCTCCTACTACAGCTGTGCAACAAGTCATCATATCTTTGCCCCTGGTGGCGAAATCACTTGCCACCCAACTGTCAGTCTGAAAGGACAAAAGCAATACTCCCACAAAGACTTTCTACAGCTAAAAACAGTCTTCATCTTTCAACTAGAAAGTTCTAAGAACTCAAACAAAAACAAACAGTCTTCTCCTTCCCTGACTTGGAGATCATCGACAGTGGTTTTGGCACCTATACCCTTACCTGGATGACCTCCATTTTGCTGGTGCCCACTGTCTACCGATTTTCTACCATGGAATTCAGATTGACCCAGGGAGAGTGCCAATATGTTTGTAGATCTCATGGAACAGGATTCTCCATCCTCTGCCCCCTGTAGCAGTGAATTTTTGAAGGTGAGCTCTCAGCAGTCACCAAGGTGACTAATCTTCATTTGTTCCCTCCTCCCCAATCCCCATTATGACTGTTCTCCAATGGAACATTCATGGCATTAGATCCAACAATGAGGAATTACAGCTGCTCTTGGAATTGCAGTGTCCACTTGTTTTCTGCTTCCAAGAAACTCATTTCACCTTTTCTCTTCGTAACATCTACACCCCTCCATCATTTGCTATTACCAAGTCGGACTTACTCTAGCTCATTGGTCAGCTCTTTCACTCCTTTTTGCTGCTTGGCGACTTTAATGCCCACCATCTGCCTTGGGGCTCTTAGAGAACCTGTCCAAGAGGTTCCCTGTTAGCTGACCTTCTGAATCACCTCTTACCACTGGAGCACCACGTTTCTTTCAGATTCCACACACATTTATTACCATTTGGACCTGATGTTCTTCACTGTCCAGCTCGCCTGCCATCTTGAATGGCCCGTTCCCTCTGACACATACTCAAGTGATCACTTCCTGTGTGCTATCCATTCGCCAACTCCTACCCTACCTGAGTGCAAATCCAGTTGGCAGCTTTCTGAGGCTGACTGGGGGCTTTACCCCTCCATCACAACCTTTACACAGCTGTGATGACCAGGTAAAGTATCTTCCAAACGTTATCCGTACTGCCAAAGAATGTTTCAAGTTTATTGTAATGGGTCCAGGTTCCTGGTGGACTGAGGCATGCAGCGATGTGATTCACTTGCAGAGATGTGCTCTCCACATTTTGAACCATCATCCTGATACATGTGCTGGAGGACTGGTATCCTCTGTAGTCCTTACATGTGGGGCTTCGGAGGCCATCTGCCTCATTTACTAGAGGAAGTTTTGAAAGACAGTTTTCTGAAGGTTCATATGGTTTGACTTGTCACACACATTTATCCAGGAAAATGTGGTGACTGAATGCTCATCCTACATATCATTGTCTTTGCTATCCCCATTAACCATATTATGGCATCTCCCAACAGACATATCATCTTCCTTTTCGTCAAGAATTTTACAATCTGTTACAGTTACACACCAACGTGTCTCCTCAGTGGCGTCTTCAGCGTCGTTCCTATCATCTTTCCTCGTGGCTCACTTTTCCACTGCCAAAACCTTTTGTATGAATATTTGGCAGCAGAATGAGTTTCTTACATCCTCTTTACATCTTTGGCCTTTTGTTCTTCCATTCACTGAAACTGGAAAATTCCTGGGGCTCATGTCTCATAGGAATTTACATTGGTCCTCCCATGTATTCTTACCTGTCTGTACATAGTACCCAGTTCCTCAGTGTCCTACATCTCGGAAGTGGTACTCCCAGGGAAGTGGATCAGACCACCCTTCTCCATTTTTTTTATCCCATGTCCATTCATAACTAGACTGTGGATGTTTAATTCATTCCTCTGCACCTCTTTCCATCATTTGCTGCTGTCTTAACACACACTCCACCATCATGGAATATGTTTCACCACTGGCAGCTTTTTCACCAGCCCGGTTGAGAGTCTATGCATAAGATGCGGAACTAGTAGTCATACTGGCATGATGTCCTCCTCAGTGCATAGGCATGCTGTTTCTCTTTCACGCCTGACCACTTATCCTATTTCCTCTTATTTGATGATTCCCTTGCCTGCTAGTACGGGGCATGCTATTCTTCTCAGTTATCTCCTGGAGTTCGCTTTTGGCTTCTGCTTTGGCAGCTTAACCTCACGGTGCCTGCCAGTTTCTTGATGGTTGTGAACTCTTCGCAACCTTGGCTTGATGTTGCAGCTCATGTTCATTGTGGACTTCATTTTCTTCACTTTTATGAATAGGACCCACTGTAGGAAAAAATGCATGAATAGTATGCACTAATCTTCCGTCAAGGTACAAAATTCGTTGCAATATTCCACTCTACACGAATTGTATTGACTGACAGTTGGTTCACCAGTTGATAACTCAAATTTTGTCAGTATTGTGCACCATCACTTGTCCCTCTGAGAAACCTAGTAGCCATCCTATTAAATATTTGTGACTGAAGTCCGCAATGTGTTTTGTTTCTATCTCTGATTTAAACATATTAACGTTTGCATGCACCTCATACCTCAAATCTTTTAACAAAACGTTTCAAGTATACATATGAATTGCCAGTGTTGCAAGTGCCAGGAAGTATTGACACAACTTCCCCATTTCCTAGATGCAATTTATCATTAACTATGTGGAGCTGCTACTGCTGGTTCAGTTAAAATCCTGTATTTGTCACTCTATGAGGCTTCCATTCACGCTTTCGGGGTTTTACATGCATTGGTCATGTGTGATATTGGATCACATGTTTTTTATAGTTTCAGGGTATATTTTAACATTCAACGTTTTCGAAATTATTAACTGTAACAGCCTAGGCAATCTTTCAAATTCCTTGTTCCCAATTCTTATCGCCTTCTTGGTTAAACATATTGAGTGCTTACCTAACAAATATTGTTTTGCCCTGATGACCCTATATGTTCTGTCTTAGAAATCCTCCTCCTCCTCCTCCTCCTCCTCCTCCTCCTCCTGTTTCTGGTTTCATCCATAGTCGATGACAGCTCTTTCAGCCTGTCAGTTACTGGCTTAAATGTTACTGGGAGACCCTGGTCTCATTGCAGTTGACCTAACTTTCATGAAAGTAACTTCTGTCAGATTGCCTTCCGTGCCTCAGTTCTTAACATTACACTTCTTTGACAACATGCTGCTGCATACTAAGCCATTTTTGAGACCGTTTACAACTTATGTATACTTTGAGACAGTCGGTGGTAATGAAGTGCCTTGGCTATCACATTCTTGTTCCACACATATGCTAGTTTTGCATTGACTTCTTTAATTTCTTGTTGACACACAGTTTACTTTCCTGTATTCGAGCATTCAACAACTCAACTTTCATAGCGTCTCCCTTGACAAGACATTCAGTTCCATTAATTTAGTGTTGATTGCCTCCATTTTTTTGTCAAACGCATGTACTTTGCATCCTCTGGATGAGTGTGCAACACATGTAAATTTGTACATAGTGTACAATATACTGAAACAGGTGCATTTTGGTGCATTGCCTTTTTGAAGAATCATTTTGAAATTTTGTTTCTATTGACCCTCATTCAATTTACTAGTTTCATCTGTAACCAGCAAGCTATACTGAGAGTTACTCCAGCAATCCTCATATATAACGAATTCATTGAGTGACATGTCAGTTCCTACATGTACTTGGAAAATATGCTTTAAATTCAGATTGTCCTGTTCGAAAGTTGTAAGGTTGGTATATCCCAGACCAACAGCCGTGGTATGCTTAAGTATGTCTCACTGAAATAAAATGTATTGTCTTTCATGTGGTGAGCAAAGCAGAAATGTCAGCAGATATCCTGATTTTCCACCGAGATGTTGCCAAATATGAATGTGCTGTTTGGTTTTACGTTTTCAGGTGGTGCAATATCACTACTTTTGCTGGCAGTTTAATATGTTAGTGCCTTAACTCCATGCAAAATCTCCTGCAGTAGCTGATATTTTGACTGAAACAGAATTTTGAAAAATATGTACATTCTGTAAGTGGACTCCCACAGGATATGTGAACAGTGTAAAAACTAGATTATTTTCTGCAGCATGAAACCCTAATAACCAAAGCACCTTTAATATCAGGAAGTAATGATCTACTCATCTTGTTCTTTTGGTTTCTACCTTCATCACTGCAGGATCAGTCATTTAAAGACCCTTGTGGTGAGACTATTTCGTCCACTTGGTTATTGTGGTAACTGTTTATTTACATCGAAATGGAGTCATTTTATAAACACTTACTTACAGCTGGGTATATAAACAAACTTAAATGAGATCGTAATTCAGTGCCCATATCTGGTAATGTTGAAACATATATTTCCACTGCCAGTAATGCACAGAATGCATAATGGAGTCGAGCTATGGTAGTTTCCAATCAGTGGAAATTTTGGCAAGTTATCGACAGTAGACTACTGCACAATGTGCTGTAGAATTGGAGGATATGTGACTGCCATCTTTGCCAACACAGTAGCTCATCCTGTACCGCATTTTATTAAAATGTTAAAAATCAGCTCCTGTAGATCTGTGCTCCATCTGTTGTTAAATATTTTAACTGTACCAACTGAATCCCCTACAGAGATGGTAAGATCACCTGGTAACATTAGGGGAGAGCAAACTTTTCTGTGGAACAAGGCTGAAATCTGTCACATTGCATGGTCACTGTCATTCATCCAAGGCGAATATTACCTTGCCATCACTAAATTGATGGTTCTCAAGAAATGCTACTTATTAGAACTCCCTATTCGAAATTACACTGACAATGACATGCTTACACCCACTGGTATTCAAACAGTAGGTTTGATTGAACCGCATTATGTTGACACCAGATGCCTGCTGCTGCAACAACTTCACCTTTTGTGCAAGGAAAGCACATAGCTTTAGTGAGAAGCTTATTTCCTAATTTTCTCAGTTCATCAGCATCAATACTGAAATTGGCTCACAATGGACTTTTGTTACATGACATTCTTATCCTTTAATATTTGTCACAAGTGAGTGAATTATTTATCTGTTGCTGTAAGTATATTTTCGCAACATCTACTACTATTATAGTTGTGATGGTACTATTATTATTTTATTATTGTTATTTTGTGCACATTTGTGTATTTATCAGGAACATTTATACACTTTATTAACTGTGTAGTCCATAGACCCACTGGCTGAATTGCATCACTCATTTGTTGTGTGTTACTTGCAGCACTTAGATCACGCAATCCATAGTAGCAGCAGTACCACATCAGAGTACTGTGAGCTGACACGTTTTTACAAGAAGTGGCTTGTTTTAAATTTTGTCAGTGTTCCTTACCTTCAACTCCTATACTTTGTATATGTTTGTGTATTTACCACGTCAACTCTGGTATGGATGGATATAGTAATTGCTGTGTTCAGATGTGAATCAAGTTGGTGATTCTTCTCACACAGCTCCAGGCAGTGTTGTCCACCAATTGGTCCACTGCTGTTGTCACCCTGGGTACTGCCCACGCTGAGATTGACCTCTCACTTGTGGTTGAGTGGGAATCATTCCAGCATGTGGGTGGCAGTGAAAGAATTTCCATGTTGTCAATCGGACAGCTGGCTCAGTTCATCTGATGAACAATTTGGTTCCTGTCTATGGCCGATGAAATCCATGAGCCAGGTGAAGTCGGTTGCCATGTTCCAGAGGAAGCCTCTTAGCGTGCAATACAGGACATTCACTGAGGGTAGTATTACTGGTGATTGGAAGCTCTGGTGTTAGGTGTGTAATGGCACCATTTAGAGACACGATTGCATAGGAGGGGAAGGAATCCAAAGTGCGTACTGTGTGGAGTCTTTACAGATGAGAAATGAGTGCTCCCAGATGCCATGAAAAGCATGGAATAGCCAGCAGTAGGTGGTGGCTCACGTTGGTGCTAACAATATGTGCCACATTGGATTGGAAGATGTTCTCTCTGGTTTCAGGCGACTAGCTAGTAAAGACTGCCAGTCTTGCTTGTGCCGGCCGCGGTGGTCTAGCAGTTCCAGGCGCTCAGTCCGGAACCGCGCGACTGCTACGGTCGCAGGTTCGAATCCTGCCTCGGGCATGGATGTTTGTGATGTCCTTAGGTTAGTTAGGTTTAAGTAGTTCTAAGTTCTAGGGGCTGATGACCACAGATGTTAAGTCCCATAGTGCTCAGAGCCATTTGAACCATTTTCTTGCTTGTGAGATGAAGGCGGAGTGCACCATCTGAAGCATCATGGGCAGAACTGAAAGTGGTTCATTTGTACAGAGTGGAGTGAAGGTCTGAATCAGAGCCCCAGACAGTTCTGCAACTGTGTAGGTTGCAGATTCCTCGACTAGCGCCAAAAGGTGGTGGATTTACAGGTTCTGCTAAGTTGGTCAGGAGTCAACTACACAAAGGAAGCAATTCCACGAGTATGGGGATATGTAGAGGAGACTGGGCTTTTTTAGGTTAGAGGGTCTCAGGTAAGTGCAGAAAGGGCTTCAGTTTAAAAGGCTGCAATTAGAACACTGTAAGAGGGTAGATACACCACAATAAAGGCATGGAAATAAATTCAGCTGAAATTTTTCAAGACACCTAACCATGTTTCAAAGAATAGATGAAATACAGTTGGTGGTGTAGTGTTCATTGCTGTTCGAAGTAGTTTACCTTGTAGTGAAATTTAAGTAGATAGTTCCATTGAGGTAGTACAGATAGCGATCAATTAAAAGTTCTGGGTTCAGATGCCATGGTCTATCTGTAAAACTACTTCCTGACGTTTTGTTGCCAACTGCAGGCAACATCTTTGGAGGTGAGTCAACGATGGGTGCCAAGCCATGGATTTCTCATTTATATAGCGTGCATAGAGGGCACCAACATATGTGTCACATCATTGGAACAAAGTCGACCACCATATCCTGACTAACTTTAAGCCTTCCTTTTTTCTGTTGAAATTATTGTGGGGTTCCTGAATTTCTATAGCTTTCCTATACATACGTGAATAATAATCGATGTTCTGGCTAAAAATGTTTCAAATGGCTCTGAGCACTATGGGACTCAACTTCTGAGGTCATCAGTCCCCTTGAACTTAGAACTACTTAAACCTAACTAATCTAAGGACATCACACACATCCATGCCCAAGGCAGGATTCGAACCTGCCACCGTAGCGGTCGCGCGGTTCCAGACTGTAGCGCCTAGAACCACTCAGCCACTCCAGCCGGCTATGATTAGTACAGGTGGAGCTTATACCTACCAACTGGAAAAAAATAATAAGTTCCCTTCACGGATGCTCTGACTTGGATGAAACAGATGCTGAACAGCTCAAAGAAAATTTGTCATTTGAAGTAGGTATGCCACTCATATATTGGCGAAAATAAAAGTTTAATGTCAGTGGTAGGCATAAAGCGTCGACTGAAACCGTGCTGAATGGTGTGTCTGAAAATTATTTTGAACATTGGTTTCAGAAGCACACTGAAAGTGTAAATGGTTGCGAAAACATTGTTGACATCTTAATAACCATGGCCAAACAGGGGGCCCAATGGACAGTCTCCGCTCCTTCAGATAAGTCTTTCTGAACATAGTCCAGATGCGGTTTAAAGTAAAATAAGTAATAACTGAGAGATACATATCAAATAAATAATAAGTGGTACTGACACAAAACAGGTCAGACCAGTCTTGCAGAAGCAATGAAATACACGTCAAATTTAAAAGAACGCAAAATGCATAAGATTGGCGAAGTCTTACAGAAGCTCGAAATTTAGTGCAATCTTCAATGACAGATGCTTTTAATAGTTTCCAGAACGACATTCTGTCTCGAAATCTGGTAGAAAATCCAAAGAAATTCTAGTTGTATGTAAAGTATGCAATCGACAAGGTGCAGTAATACCTTCACTGCGCAATAGTAATGGTTAAATTATTGGCGACAGTGCTACTAAAGCGAGTCACTAAAGACGGTTTTCATAAATTCATTCACAGGAAAAGCAAGGTATTCCTGAATTGTAATCAAGAATAACTGCCTACATTAGTAACTTAGAAGTAGGTATTCTAAATGTGGTTTAGTACCTTAACACTTAAGAAATGCAATGCCTCTAGTCCAGACTGTACACCATTCAGGTTCCTTTCAGAATATGCTGATACAGTAGCTCCATATTTAGCAGTCATATACAACTCTTCAACTGCAGACTCTTCAGCATCACTTACTCAATCAAATGTGGTAGAGTATACAACTCCAATTACTGCAACACCAGGCAGTTTGGCAACTCCTCGGACTGTACGGAGCAAGAAGGCACCTCAACAGCTACCTTGACAACTAGACAGATAGAAGCCAGGTTGGGTAGTAGATCGAGAAATGCAAGATCGCCAAAGAACAGGAACACTTTTAATGCCTGGATCCAGAACTTATGTAAGTGAACCAACTCAGTGCATTTTAAAGGAAGATAATCAGAGTGACCAGTTATTAAAAACACCACTAAGGCTCATACACCTAAACATACAGTACCTTAGAAATAAGCTTAATATATTACAGGTTTTTGTAAATGAACAGTCACCTCATATAGTAGTGTTAACTGAGCATGGATTAAAATATGATGAAATTATTTACTGTAAACTAGAGGGCTACTTCTTAGCAAATAGTTATTGTAGACAGCAACATAAGTGTGGTGGTGTGGCAGTTTACATTAGTGAGAATCTTGAGTACAAGAAAATAAACTATCTAGACCAGTACAACAAAGAAGGCTTGATTGAAGTGACAGGCATTGAAGCCCACACCAAAGAGTGTAGAGAGGTTATGAGAAAACATAAAGTTATTGGGATTTATCATCCACCAAAGGCTGATGTAGTTAGCTTCATAGACATATTTAGTAGAGTAGTGGGACGTTGTGGTCCCAGTGATCTAACTATACTTGGTGATCTGAATATTGAGGCAAAATCTTCCAGTTTAGTATGAGGTTAATAGATACTCTTAACCCATATAATCTCATAAATGTAGTAAATAGTGATACCAGGGTAACAAAGTCCACATCTAGCAGAATTGATTACGTTATACTATGTAAACATATTAAAGACAGTCTTAGGTGCTGGAATATGGATTTTCACTACTCTGACCACAAATTCCAGCTTGTAGAGTATGTAAACACAAGCATCCCAAAAATGACAAAAGTTATTGAAAATAAAAGAATCCTAAACGAGGGTAGCATCCTTGCCCTAAGAAATAAATTAGCTATAGAGGACTGGGATCTGGTTTACCAGACTGAAGGATTTGAAAAGAGATGGGCCAAATTCTATGATACTATGCTAAGACACTTTGACAGATGCTGCCCTGTTAAGAAAATACAAAGTGTGTTCACCCATAACCAAAGTGCAAAAACCAACAGACTGATGCTTCCAGCGAATATGATAAAAACTCAGTCAAAACATCCGGGACCTGGATGTGTTACACAAGTCAACAAACCTGCATGTTTTTAAGGCCAAGTGCAACGAAGCCAAGAAAATCTTTAAGAAAGAGCTTTCAGATCTAAGAAAACAGATATACAGCAGTGAAATAGCTCAATCAGACAATATAGCCAAGACCTCATGGAGAATTGTAAATCAATTTCGCAAAGCCACACTGAAGCAGAAACTGAAATTGACATGAAGGAAACACAGTTAAATATCCTAATAAAGTCTGCAATGTTTTCAATAAATACTTTATATCTGCAGCTGTTAGTCCAGTTAACAACACAATTGTGAGTAGTGAGGTAAAGCTCTGCCCTTTTGAAGAGCCACCCTTTGAATTCAAACAAGTAAATGAAAAAGATAGGAAGGATAATAAATAACCTAAAGAATAAGTTCTCATCTGGATGGAATGGTTTGAGTAGTATTGTGATTAAAAAAATGTAATAAGGAATTCGTTAAAATACTCACCCACCTGATAAACTGCAGTATCAGAGAACATACATTTCCAAATGTATTGAAATGGAGCACAGTTAAACCAGTGCATAAAAAAGGATCCAAGGAAGAGGTTTCAAATTTCAGGCCCATATCATTAATACCTGTCTTCAGCAAAGTATTTGAAGTTGTGCTGCTGACACAGTGACTATTTCTTGAAAAATTAGTTCCTAACAGAGACACAACATGGATTCTGAAAAGATCATATTACTATCACAGCAATTACGGAATTTCTTCACAAAACGTATGGTACCCTTGAGCAAGGAATGCAAGCAGCTGGCATATTTCTAGACCTTACTAAAGCCTTTGACTCGGTAAACCATGAGTTATTTTAAATAAACTTGAGTCATACAATGTAAATGCTGCATCCATGCAATTGCTGGCTACATATTTATTTAACCGCAAGCAGTGGACAAAGCTGACTTACAAAATCAATAATCAGATAATTAATTTCCAGTCCAAATATGAGACAGTCACACAAGGTGTACCCTAGGGTTCAATTTTGGGCCCTTTCCTTTTCCTAGTGTACATAAATGATATAGAGCAACCTTTCAACTCCCAATTGGTAACTTATGCAGACGATACCTCACTGTTATTTCTTGGTAAACAAAATAATGAGTTAACGTTGGTAGCAACTGAGGGACTGCATCAAATTACTACTTATTTCCAAGATCAAGGTTTGAAAGTTAATATCAGTAAATCTCAGTTATTGCCATTTAAACTTACAAACTCACACCAAACCTCTGTCAGTAACATAGGTGGAATTGAAGTAGTGGACACAGAAGGCTGGAGATTTCTAGGTATTCACCTAGATGAAAATCTAAGGTGGGTAAACCATATCAAATTTTTATGCAATAAAATCAGCAGTTCATTACATCTAATCAGGCAGTTATCAAAAGTAGCCCCACATTAGATGTTAAAAACAATTTATTATGGAACCATTTTTGCACAGATTAATTACGGGATAGAGATATGGGGCTGTGCTGCCGACATACATATGAACAGAATATTAACCCTACAGAAAAGGGCAATCAGAATTATCCATGGATTAGGGTACAGAGATTCATGCAGGGAAATCTTTGTTCATCATAAATACCTCACAGTCTACACACTGTATCTTTACAAATTAATTATATTTTTTGTTACACATCAAAACAAAGCAACAAAGTGCATGCCTATAATACAAGAATAAAGACTGCTACTACAGACAAAGAACAAAATTAAAAACAGACCGTAGTCCATGCATTAGTGGTCAAATATGGTACAACAGATTACTGAGCTCTATAAGGTGCCAAAAAGGGAACTTATTCAAAGTGAAACTGAAATATTTCTTGATTGACAAGTGTTTATATTCTTTAAGTGAATATTAATATTAAACTTAAATAAATTATTTTGCATGGAGACACCAACTGGTGTCTTTTGCAAACGTCATAGCATTTTTTTTACAAGTTTAGTACAGTCATATATATACAGATGTGATTACATATACATGATACAAATGTACCATTCTACCTAATAAGGTACAATATTGGGTGTTACATCGCACCTATTACAAATATTCAGATTTTACACAACTATATATATATATATATATATATATAATTCTGTCTCGGGTTCTTCGGCCGACATTCATCTAATGATTCTTCTGACGTTTCACCAGCACGAGTGGCTGTCGTTGTCAAAGCTTCACCCTCCATTGCCGGTGGTGAACTGGAGGCGAGCTCGCGGCCGCAGACTATATGTACCTGGCGCGCCAACGTCTGAGGGCTTCTCCGCGGTCATTTCCGGTGTGGTTCTCCTCTTGCTACCTGTGACTCGTTCGCTGCAGTACGGGAAGCCAGGATCCGTTTACCTGAAGGCTTTCCTATTTCTTGTTGAAACTGTTTGCGTGTTTTTGGATTTCTACAGCTTCTCTGAACAAGCGCGTATGATAGTGCTTCTCTACAGCCAGAACTTCCGTGTCGGCGAATTTTATTTTGTGGTCGGTCTCATTCAGTGCGTGCTCTGCCACGGCCGATTTCTCCACCTGCCCCAACCTGCAATGCCGCTTATGCTCTTTGATCCTGGTGTTAATGGATCGTCCAGTCATTCCCACATAAACTTTTCCGCATGTGCAAGGTATACGGTATATTCCCGACATTGCAAGTGGGTCTCTTTTCTCCTTCGCCGATCTAAGACACTCTTTGATCTTCCTTGTCGGTTTCAAAATTGTCTTTACGCCGTGTTTGCGCAATATACGGCCGATTCTGTCCGTCACTCTGGAAATGTATGGCAGAAAGGCCGTACCTGACATTTCTTTATCTGGTTCCTTACTTCGCCGAGTGTTTGGCTCTGTTACACTTCTAATGTAATTTGTGGAGTACCCATTGCTCCTCAGAACAGTTTCCAGGTGTTGCATTTCTCGTTTGAGGTGTTGAGGCTCACATATTCGTCCTGCTCTCGTTACGAGCGTACTAATCATGCCTCTTTTCTGGCTCGGGTGGTGGTTTGACAGTTTGTACAGGTATCGGTCCGTGTGTGTCGGTTTTCGATACACGCTGTGTCCCAGGTTTTCGCCTTCCCTTGTGACCAGCACATCTAGAAATGGCAGTTTCTTGTCCTTTTCTACTTCCAATGTAAATGTTATGTTGGCATGGAGGCTGTTCAAGTGTCTCAGGAATTCACCGAGCTGTTCTTCACCATGGCTCCACACCACGAAAGTATCATCGACGTACCTGTACCACACCTTAGGTTTGCAAGTCGCCGAGTCCAGTGCCTGTGCTTCGAATTGTTCGATGAAGAAGTTTGCCACCACTGGACTGAGAGGACTACCCATGGCGACGCCTTCCAGATGTTCGTAGAAATCGCCATTCCACGTGAAATAGCTCGTGGTGAGACATGCATGGAAGAGCTTTTTGATGTCTTGCGGGAACATGGAACCGATGTGCTCCAGAGCGTCGCTGAGTGGCACTTTCGTAAATAAAGAAACAACATCAAAACTGACCAGGATGTCGTTTGGCGCAAGTTTCAGTTTCTTCAGCTTCTCAATGAAATGCCCTGAGTCCTTAATGTATGTGTCGGTCTTTCCCACGTGTGGCTGGAGCAGAGAGGCCAAGTGTTCCGCCAGTTTATACGTTGGTGAGCCAGGAGCGCTAACGATCGGTCTCAGTGGAACGTTGTTCTTATGGATCTTGGGTAATCCATACAGCCGAGGTGGTAGGGCTTCTGTGTTGCGCAGGATTCTCTGTATGTCTGCCGGCAGAGAAGACGCCTTGATTAATCGATTCGTGATACGCTGACAAGAGTATATTGGTACTGCCTGCCGATAAGGGGAATGCGACCGTCATAATGAAGACCGAAGATTATGAGCAAACGATCCGAGACCTATTAGATCCGACGACGTACCGAAAACTAAGCGCAGATCCGACGCAGCGTATCACTCGGAATACGAATCGAGTAATCAAGGCGTCTTCTCTGCCGGCGGACATACAGAGAAACCTGCGCAACACAGAAGCCCTACCACCTCGGCTGTATGGATTACCCAAGATCCATAAGAACAACGTTCCACTGAGACCGATCGTTAGCGCTCCTGGCTCACCAACGTATAAACTGGCGGAACACTTGGCCTCTCTGCTCCAGCCACAAGTGGGAAAGACCGACACATACATTAAGGACTCAGGGCATTTCATTGAGAAGCTGAAGAAACTGAAACTTGCGCCAAGAAATGTCGGGTACGGCCTTTCTGCCATACATTCCCAGAGTGACGGACAGAATCGGCCGTATATTGCGCAAACACGGCGTAAAGACGATTTTGAAACCGACAAGGAAGATCAAAGAGTGTCTTAGATCGGCGAAGGAGAAAAGAGACCCACTTGCAATGTCGGGAATATACCGTATACCTTGCACATGCGGAAAAGTTAATGTCGGAATGACTAGACGATCCATTAACACCAGGATCAAAGAGCATAAGCGGCATTGCAGGTTGGGGCAGGTGGAGAAATCGGTCATGGCAGAGCACGCACTGAATGAGACCGACCACGTAATAAAATTCGCCGACACGGAAGTTCTGGCTGTAGAGAAGCACTATCATACGCGCTTGTTCAGAGAAGCTGTAGAAATCCAAAAACACGCAAACAGTTTCAACAAGAAAGAGGAAAGCCTTAAGGTAAACGGATCGTGGCTTACCGTACTGCAGCGAACGACCGTCGCAGGTAGCAAGAGGAGAACCACACCGGAAATGACCGCGGAGAAGCCATCGGACGCTGGCGCGCCAGGTACATATAGTCTGCGGCCACGAGCTCGCCTCCAGTTCACCACAGGCAATGGAGGGTGAAGCTTTGACTCGTGCTGGCGAAACGTCAGAAAAATCATTAGATGAACGACAGAAGCTTATATATATATATATATATATATATATATATATATATGTGTGTGTGTGTGTGTGTGTGTGTGTGTGTGTGTGTGTGTGTGTGTGTAAAATCTGAATATTTGCAATAGGTGCGATGTAACACCCAATATTGTACCTTATTAGGTAGAATGGTACATTTGTATCATGTGTATGTTATCACATGTGTATATATGACTGTACTAAACTTGTAAAAAAAATGCTATGACGTTTGCAAAAGACACCAGTTGGTGTCTCCATGCAAAAAAATACAATAAATAAATAAACTGCAGAAAGATCTGTACCCGAAGACAGGAGAATGTCAGAAATTACACCAGAACCCAAGAAAAGAATTGGGAGTAATCCAATGAAATGCACACCCATACCACTAACGTCGCTTTGCAGTAGGATTTTGGAAAATATAATCTGTTTGAACATTATGAATTACCTTGAAGACATCATTTATGGACAAATAACCAACACATATTCGGAAAATATAATTCTTGTGAAACACACCTTGAAGTATGACTTGGTTCTTTCAACCTCATATGAGTTATTGATTTTGCTGCATAGGTAGTATAGGAAAGCAGCACACAGATGTTTTATAGACCAAATCGAAATTTGATCAAATAAATACTTTTCTTTTTGAGAATGGTCCTTATGGTTGTGATGCACAGTTAGTTATATGATGTAGTTCGATGCAAGTAATACAAAAGTCCTCCAAAATAGTGCATTCAATTTAACAAATGCAAAGCTAGCAACAGAATGGGATGAGATCTACAAGGAACCTGATGCTAATTTCAAATTTAATATGAAAATAATTTCCTTAAGGAAACAACGAAAAGTTATTGTAAGAAACAATCTAAAAAGCTGTGACGTATTAAAGAGATGAAAATATGATGTATATAGAAAACCGAAGTTTATCTTACAGCCACAAGGAGTGATTGTCCAGAAAAAGCCAAACATTACAAAAACTGTTGCACTGTATTAAGGAAAATTATTAAAAAGTCAAGAAGTGTGTGCATTATGTCTCTGATTAGCACCTCTGATAATAAAAATTAAAACAACTTGGGATATTGCTAGAAAGGAGACAGGACAGTTGAAATCACAGAAAGATGGTATTCCTATCAAACTCGATGAAAAGTTTAATAAAAATCAGAAGTAATTTTAATAATAATTTTTTTTTTAATATTGTAGGGAAACTAGGATCCAGCTGTTCATTAGAAAATACAAGGTTGTACATGGAAGAAGAAATACCTATGCAATTTGATAAAATTGAAATTCAACCCACCTCTCGAACTGGAATTAGGAAAACGATAAATTCACTCAAAGTAAAAGCTCTCATGGAATTGATGGCTACTTCCAACAGAGTATTAAAAGCCTGCTGTGAGTAGGAGATGCACAAACGGTTTAATTCATATTTAAGTGGAAGAATGCAGAAGGGTGCAAATTAACAGTACAAATAGTGTGCAAAAGTCAGCAGTCCTCTATTGGGGGAGGTATCAAGAATGGTCTTCAGTTTTGTTCCCCCATGAATTTGTTAATATATATTAAAGACGAGCCATTTATGCCAAAATTTTAAATTTTCGTGGCACACATGCATTTCATATATCATGGAAAGGAAATACATACAAAAGATGACCAAATTTCGAGTTTAGTCTTTCATAAACATTATAGTTCTTTCATTGATTACAGATTATACAATAATGCTGGCAAAAAGTATAGTTGCCTTCAAAAACAAGAGCGAAGTAAGTACTTGACCGATTTCACATGTAACTGGCTTTCCTATGCAAAAAGTCAGTGCGTTATGCAACATGTATTCAGCCATGTAACCCACAAAGTGTCCAGTGCACATCAGTGAAATTTATAACCGTGCTTGTCAGAAATATAAAGCTGCTAAAATTGAAGCTGGTCCTGCTTAACCATACCCTCGGAAAAACGGTAAAAACATTTTTTATATATGAAAACTTACCTTTTCTTGTAGTTTTACTCATGTATATTAATTTATACCATTAATTTCTTCCATCTGAGTGTTTGCACGGCTTAACATTCATGTAGTTATTGGCTGACACCACGTCTCCTGTGCTCTAAATCTCTGCTTTCGTTGGCTGGCGAGATCACGTGACACAGCTATACGTGGCCTACCAAAGCACGTCACAATCTTTATTTCAGTGCTTTGGAAGCTACTGTAATGTAATTGGAGTTCGTGTTCATACTTTCGTGATACGAAAATATGTAGTGTACATGTTTCCACACATTAAAGATATTTCAAACACGCTTTGATTTTTGCTAGGTTGAGATTCTGAAAGTGACAAAGTTCTATACAGGTTTATTAATGTATAACTATTCAAGGGATTGCTAAGGTTTACAGCCCCTATGGAAACGATATCATCTTTTAACATGGAAAAATGTATTGCCATCCAGCAAAAAATTTTTCACTGTAGAAAGCGCGTTTCTAGCTGGGAAGTCTGGGAATTTTTTCTTGTCTTGATATACACCCAGTTAAGAAGGTTTAAGTCTTCCATATGAAATGAAGTGCCTATTGAGAAGAAACGCCGTGCACAGGTGGTACAGTTGTTTTATCAGAATAGCAGCACTGCATTGCAGGAATATCATTGAAATAAATAGCTGAGAAGAGGCCCCATGTCAATAAATGTGTTGAAGAATACAATCAAGGAATTTGAAGAAATAGGTGAATTGAGTGGTGCAGCAGATTCCCATAGTGTTTGTTGAATATACTTTTAGCTTCAGCTTATCATGCAGCAGCTGCCTCAAATTCTGCAGTAAGTGCTAGAGTTCTCACAGGATCCCTTGCTCCCTCCCTCTCCCTCCTCCCTCTGTCTCCCCCTCTCCCCTCTCTCTCCCTTCCCCTCCCTCCCTCTCTCTCTCTCTCCCTTCCCCTCTCTCCCTCTCTCTCTCTCCCTTCCCCTCTCTCTCCCCCTTCCCCTCTCTCTCCATCACTCCCCCTCCCTCACTCTCTCCCTTCCCCCTTCTCTCCCTCCCCTCTCCCTCCCCTTCCCTCTCTCCCTCCCCTCTCTCCCTCCCCTCTCCCTCTCTCCCCTCTCCCTCTCCCTTCTCCCTCTCTCTCTTCCCCCCCCCCTCTCTCTCTCTCTCTCTCTTCCCCCCTCTCTCTCTTCCCCCCTCTCTCTCTTCCCCTCTCTCTCTCTTCCCCTCTCTCTCTCTTCCCCTCTCTCTCTCTTCCCCCCTCTCTCTCTTCCCCCCTCTCTCTCTCCCCCTCTCTCTCTCTTCCCCTCTCTCTCTCTTCCCCTCTCTCTCTCTTCCCCTCTCTCTCTCTCTTCCCCACTCTCTCTCTTCCCCTCTCTCTCTCTCTCTTCCCCACTCTCTCTCTCTTCCCTCCCTCTCTCTCTCCCCACCCCTCTCTCTCTCTCTCCCCACCCCTCTCTCTCTCTCTCTCCGCACCCCTCTCCCTCTCTCTCTCTCTCCGCACCCCTCTCCCTCTCTCTCCCTGCCTACACACACACACTGCCTCTGACTGTCCCTCCCCCCAGTCAACAGTTCAGAAGATTTTATGGCATATTTTACACTAGTATCTCTATAAGGCTCCCTGTGTGCTGCTAAAGAAGCCCCAAGATAGGCGACAACGCCTTCATTTTGCCTTCATTTTTGGCATGCATGGAAATGGATGACTTTTGGCTGGGGAATATTCTTTGGATGGACAAGGCATATTTTACTCTGCATGGGGCTGTGAATGCACAGAACTGTCACATATGGGGGTTTTCCTCCCATATCTTTTGCAGGACCATCCACTGCACCCAGGTTATGTGATATTGTGGTGTGATTTCACAAGCCCCCTTCATTCTCAGTCAGTGTTCCTTGGAGATAATGACACATCGTGCACCTCTTAGGTGAACATTCACATCTGAACTTCATAAGGACCTTGTTATGTAACGTGATTCCAGCATTTCTGGAACACACGTGCACCATTATTTTTATGATATGTCAGTTGTTGAGTGAACCATTGGTTTCATGTAAACTTCAATATCACCTGCATTATATCTTCGCAGTTTCAAGATATCCCCTGACGTAAATTGATGTGATGTGGATGTTGGGGTATGTGAAAGATTTATTGGGGATGTATCCAGATACTCCAGATCAGAAAGATATCATATGATGACAGTTAATCTGATTACACTGGATATGATGTAGGCAACCATTAACTATGTCATACCATGTCATGGACACAACATGTTGCAGAGTCAGTAGACCATTTTGAACATGTAACTTCTGATCATATCCTAACAAAGGTACCGGAACCACCATTATCATTGGTCTGGTCGTTCTCCTATTTTCCTGCCCTGAAATCTCATTCTCACTGCTTATAGCGCTATATTTTCACCTGGTGGCGGAAAATGAAAAATTATATTTCAGTGTGCTTGGTGAGGACACCAGTTAATATGCATCCCGCAATGTCACAGCATCGCGCAATGTACAGAGCGCATACTGCAGCACCCAGAACACTGTCAGTTTAATTTTAATCACATAAAACGCTTTGGATCGACTTCTTGTTATGATAACAGGGCGTTGTTCAGACAATTCTACCCTCAGTAAATTCATAATAAAGTTCCTATGACATCTTGCAGAGATAGCACACTCGCTCTATGATTGATACTCAGCAAGTGTTTTTTATCAACAGCTTGTGTTTATTGTTGTGATTATAGTGTAATAACTGTGGTGACTTCTGTCAGTGTCTTTTACAATATGCAGTGTGTGCCGTGTGTGTCTAACCATTCAAACCAGCATGAACAGACTTATTATTCTCCATGAGTTTTGTCTGCAGCTCGTGGTCTAGTACCTGGCATTGCTGCTTGTGGATCATGGCATCCTGGGTTCGATTCCTGGCTGGGTTGGGGGTTTTCTCTGCCCAATGACTGGATGTTTGCACTGTCATCATCATCATTATCATCATCATCATCATTCTTGACAGTAGCTACATTGAACTGTGTAAAAAATGACTGTAAAAATTGGAATGATGACAGTGCAGTTGAGCGCCCCACAAACCAATCATCATCATCATCATCATCATCATCATACATGAGTTCTGAGAGTAAAAGAACTGTACTTGAACGTATATTTGGAAAAATGATATATGAAGTTCTGGATGACAGTAGTATTCATTTATTTTATTTTTTATTTATTTATTTATTGTTCCATGAGACCAAATTAAGGAGAAGTCTCCATGGTCATGGAACGAGTCAATACATGAAATTATAACACGATATTAGAAACAGATAAAATGAAATATAAAAAAAAACATATTCAGGTGACAAGTCGTAAGTTTAAATGAAGACAATCAACAATGTAACACTGGAATTTGCTTAATTTTTTAGCTCTTCCAGGAGCTCCTCGACAGAATAGAAGGAGTGAGCCATGAGGAAACTCTTCAGTTTAGACTTAAAAGAGTTTGGGCTACTGCTAAGGTTTTTGAGTTCTTGTGGCAGCTTATTGAAAATGGATGCAGCAGAATACTGCACTCCTTTCTGCACAAGAGCCAAAGAAGTGCATTCTACATGCAGATTTGATTTCTGCCTAGTATTAACTGAGTGAAAGCTGCTAACTCTTGGGAATAGGCTAATATTGCTAACAACAAACGACATTAAAGAAAATATATACTGTGAGGGCAATGTGAGAATTCCCAGATTTTTGAATAGGGGTCGACAAGAGGTTCTCGAACTTACACCACATATAGCTCGAACAGCCCGTTTTTGAGCCAAAAATACCCTTTTTGAATCAGAAGAATTACCCCAAAAAATAATACCATACGACATAAGCGTATGAAAATATGCGAAGTAGACTACTTTTCGTGTTGAACTGTCACTTATTTCAGATACTGTTCTAATGGTAAATAAAGCAGCATTTAGCTTCTGAACAAGATCCTGGACATGGGCTTTCCACAACAGCTTACTATCTATCCGAACCCCTAGGAATTTGAACTGTTCCGTCTCGCTTATAATATGCCCATTCTGTCTGATCAAAATATCGATTCTTGTTGAATTGTGAGTTAGAAACTGTAAAAACTGAGTCTTACTGTGATTTAGCATCAAATTATTTTCCACAAGCCACGAACTTATTTCATGAACTACATTATTTGTTACTGTTTCAATATTACACACAAGATCCTTCACTATCAAGCTGGTGTCATCAGCAAACAGAAATATTTTTGAATCACCTGTAATACTAGAAGGCATATCATTTATATAAATAAGAAACAACAGTGGCCCCAGCACCGACCCTTGGTGAATGCCCCACTTAACAGTGCCCCATTGGGACTGAACATCACTACCACTCTCAATATTGCGGAGAATTACCCTCTGGTTTCTGTTCTTAAAGTAAGAGGCGAACCAATTGTAAGCTACTCCCCTTACTCCATAATGGTCCAACTTCTGCAGTAATATTTTGTGGTCAACACAGTCAAAAGCCTTCGTTAAATCAAAGAAAACACCTAGTGTTCGCAACCTTTTATTTAATCTGTCCAAAACCTCACAGAGAAAAGAGAATATAGCATTTTCAGTTGTTAAACCATTTCTAAAACGAAACTGAACATTTGACAGCAAATTATATGAATTTAAATGCTCCAGTAACCTTGTATATACAACCTTCTCGATAACTTTAGCAAACACCGATGGCATAGAAATAGGTCTAAAATTGTCAACATTATCAATGTCTCCCTTTTTATAAAGTAGCTTCACTACCGAGTACTTTAATCGGTCAGGAAACCGACCACTCGTAAAGGAAAAGTTAGAGATATGGCTGAGAACTGGGCTAACATACATGGAACAATACTTCAGTATTCTGCTAGATACCCCGTCATAACCATGAGAGTTCTTAGTCTTTAGTGATTTAATTATTAACTCAATCTCCCTCTTGTCAGTATCATGGAGGAGCATTTCAGGTAACAGTCTCGGAACACTTTTTTCTAAGAGCGCTATATGGTTCCCTGTTGGGACTAGGTTTCTATTTAGTTCACCTGCTATATTCAGAAAATGATTATTAAATACTGTACATACATGCGACTTATCAGTAACACGGACATTCCCACTACGCACTGATTCTATATCCTCGACCTGTCTCTGCAGACCAGCAATTTCCTTTATGACTGACCATATGGTTTTAATTTTATCCTGAGACTTAGCTATTCTATCTGCATACCACATACTTTTTGCCTTCCAAATAACATTTTAAGCACCTTACAATACTGTTTGTAATGGACTGCTGCATTTAGATTTTGACTGTTTCTAACGTTTTGATATAATTGCCACTTTGTTCTACAAGATATTCTTCTCCCTCTAGTCAGCCACCCAGGCTGCCTGTTTGTGCTAGTACCCTGTTTTAAACGTTCTAACGGAAAGCAACTTTCAAAGTGCATGAGAAAAGTCTTGAGAAAAGCATTATATTTATCGTCTACTGTATCAGCGCTATAAACATCTTGCCAATCTTGTTCCTTCATAAGGTTTACAAAGGTCTCTACAGCAACTGGATCAGCTTTCCTGAACAGCTGATGACTATATTCAACACGTGTTGCAGCATAAAAATCTTTTAAAGTTAAAATTTGCGCATCATGATCTGAAAGGCCATTCACCTTTTTGCTAGCAGAATGCCCTTCTAGTAATGAGGAATGAACAAAAATGTTGTCTGTGGTTGTTCTACTGTTCCCTTGCACTCTCGTTGGAAAGAATACGGTTTGCATAAGATTATACAGGGTGTTTCAAAAATGACCGGTATATTTGAAACGGCAATAAAAACTAAACGAGCAGCGATAGAAATACACCGTTTGTTGCAATATGCTTGGGACAACAGAAAATTTCCGGCGGACAAACTTTCGAAATTACAGTAGTTACAATTTTCAACAACAGATGGCGCTGCAAGTGATGTGAAAGATATAGAAGACAACGCAGTCTGTGGGTGCGCCATTCTGTACGTCGTCTTTCTGCTGTAAGCGTGTGCTGTTCACAACGTGCAAGTGTGCTGTAGACAACATGGTTTATTCCTTAGAACAGAGGATTTTTCTGGTGTTGGAATTCCACCGCCTAGAACACAGTGTTGTTGCAACAAGACGAAGTTTTCAACAGAGGTTTAATGTAACCAAAGGACCGAAAAGCGATACAATAAAGGATCTGTTTGAAAAATTTCAACGGACTGGGAACGTGACGGATGAACGTGCTGGAAAGGTAGGGCGACCGTGTACGGCAACCACAGTGGGCAACGCGCAGCTAGTGCAGCAGGTGATCCAACAGCGGCTTCGGGTTTCCGTTCGCCGTGTTGCAGCTGCGGTCCAAATGACGCCAACGTCCACGTATCGTCTCATGCGCCAGAGTTTACACCTCTATCCATACAAAATTCAAATGCGGCAACCCCTCAGCGCCGCTACCATTGCTGCACGAGAGACATTCGCTAACGATATAGTGCACAGGATTGATGACGGCGATATGCATGTGGGCAGCATTTGGTTTACTGACGAAGCTCATTTTTACCTGGACGGCTTCGTCAATAAACAGAACTGGCGCATATGGGAACCGAAAATCCCCATGTTGCAGTCCCATCGTCCCTGCATCCTCAAAAAGTACTGGTCTGGGCCGCCATTTCTTCCAAAGGAATCATTGGCCAATTTTTCAGATCCGAAACGATTACTGCATCACGCTATCTGGACATTCTTCGTGAATTTGTGGTGGTACAAACTGCCTTAGACGACACTGCGAACACCTCGTGGTTTATGCAAGATGGTGCCCGGCCACATCGCACAACCGACGTCTTTAATTTCCTGAATGAATATTTCGATGATCGTGTGATTGCTTTGGGCTATCCGAAACTTACAGGAGGCGGCGTGGATTGGCCTCCCTAATCGCCAGACATGAACCCCTGTGACTTCTTTCTGTGGGGACACTTGAAAGACCAGGTGTACCACCAGAATCCAGAAACAATTGAACAGCTGAAGCAGTACATCTCATCTGCATGTGAAGCCATTCCGCCAGACACGTTGTCAATGGTTTCGGGTAATTTCATTCAGAGACTATGCCATATTATTGCTACGCATGGTGGATATGTGGAAAATATCGTACTATAGAGTTTCCCAGACCGCAGCGCCATCTGTTGTTGAAAATGGTAACTACTGTAATTTCGAAAGTTTGTCTGCCTGAAAATTTACTGTTGTCCCAAGCATATTGCAACAAACGGTGTATTTCTATCGCTGCTCGTTTAGTTTTTATTGCCGTTTCAAATATACCGGTCATTTTTGAAACACCCTGTATGAATTAAAGAGGTCTACCAGCATCCTCTTCCTTGCACAATCACTTGTACAATTAATATTGAAGTCACCACATATAACTAACTTTTTGTATTTCCTATAAAGTGAACCAAGAACCTCCTCTAGCTTTAGCAAAAATGTTGTGAAATCGGAGTCTGGGGATCTATAAATAACAACAGTTACAAGTTTAGCTCTGTTAAATTTAACCGCACCCGCACAACATTCAAACACCTTTTCAGTGCAGTACTTTGAAACATCAATTGACTCAAATGCGATGCCATTTTTCACATACATGGCTACTCCCGCACACCGCAAAGAGCTCCTCGAAAAGCACCCAGCCAACCTGTATCCTGGTAAAGGAAGCCTCTGAATTATCTCCCTATTTAAGAAGTGTTCAGATATACCAATAATTACAGAGTCAACATCTATAAGCAGTTCACTAACTTTATCTCTAATACCTTGTATATTTTGATGAAATATACTAATTCCCTCATTACTCGGATACCTAAGCTTTGTCAAGAGTGATTCCCTTGTTAGAGAGACTTCCCTTAAGCAGGAATACCTATCAGCTGACTTCAATCTAAAAAAGGTGCAGCTCTAACACCCACTACTGCAGGAATTTTCCCATGAGTGATCCCACCAACCCCACCTATCCTGTCACCTATAAGCTTTGCCAACCTCCCCTTCCCATACCTGTTGAGGTGCAGGCCGTGTCTAGTGAAACCCGTCCTGCTGATAGACTCCACCGACACCACTGAAATGTGACTCATGCCTTCTGTCATCAGCGCACCCCCAAGTCTCATGTTATTACGCCTGACGGCTGTATTAAGATGAGGCCGATCGTGACGCTGAAACAGTCCCACGAAATGCACATTCGTGTTGCCGGTCTGAGTGGCTATCTTTTCCAGGTCACCATCTATGTTATACTCCCCATCCCTATCAATACTATTACCAGCCCGACCCACAATCACTACCTGATCCTCTTTAGTAAAATCCCTACATAACCCCCCTATGTTAACAGTCACCTGAGCCAACCCTGTATTAGGCTTCACAATGCTGGTGACCTGGTACTCACTCCCCAGCACTTCCTGCAACTGCTGGCCTACACCTCTGCCATGAGAGCTACCTAACAGCAGAACCTTCTTCTTCCTCTTCGACTTTGCAACTGTTCTAGGCACAGTATCTACTGAGGTCTGCTGCATACTTCCTACATCTACAGCTACTAGAGATTCCTCTCCACCAGACTCTGACATTTGGTCATATCTATTGTAAACACCAATAGTAAAACTATCTGACAATCTTCTTCTCCTAGCAGATCTCTTGCCAACAGCCAGCTCCCATTCCCCAACCCCCTTCTCCCTCCTCATCCTATCTAGATCCTCCTGTGCGTTTTTCAACTGCACCTGAAGGGCACAGATCTTACGCTCCTGCTCCTCTATCAACTTACTCTTGCTACATAACCTGCAGTTCCAGGAGAGGATCGCACCATAATGCCCACTGGCTTCCCCACTGCATTCCCCCCAGTGAAAATACTTCGAACAAGTCTCACACCGCAATCCACTACTCACGAACCTACGGCAAAGCCCACACTTCTCACTCATGGTAAAATTTTACTTTTTCTAAGTTCCACTACTACAATAAGAAGATGTTAAAAACCTGACTACAATAATCACAAACTTACTCTACAAGGGAAGTAACTACTAGTATTAAGAGTATTAATAAACAACAAATGTGAATATAACAAAAGACTAATACAGAAAGAGAATCAAACGTCTAATGACACAGTAACGAAGCTGTAAACAGTTCCCAAAAGGTTCTTCTGAAATTATTTCACCAGGAAACACCGGTTGAAGACTACTAAAGTTCCTAAATAAACCACTATACACAAACAATTAATTAGTACTTAGCTTTAGATGCGCCGCTACAGCTGCAACTGGTCAGCGCGGAAAGTAAACACAGGCAACAGGTTAAGTTGCTCGATACGAAACACTCACAAATATCAGGTCACAACACAAGAAAGGCAGAGGTGAATGAAGAAACCACTAATACGTCACTTATATAGTAAATATTATCACAAAAACCGTTAAAATATGTATCTGAAACCTAAAAATATATGAAAACTTAGAGAGCGATCTCACACGCAGTCACTCGCTTATGACGTCACACCAAAGACCCAATGTAATCATCAAGATTACATGATTGAAATTGGTGATACAAATTCAGAAGAGGGTCTGGGTGATGCTGCTGGAAATGATAATGATAATGATAACAGAGGACATAGTCATATCACCATGATTCCTACTTTTATGGTAGGGGAAACTGAAATGGAAAAATGCACAACCCAAGCAATGTTTGTGCTAGACAATGTAACATTGCTGTGAGATTCCTGCCCTGTGACTTTGTGGTAATGCGTTGGGTAGAAATGGAGACATAGAACAAGAAATCAGGTGTACTTTTCCCTCAAAGTATTTTAGATGAGATTCAACAGTGATGAAACAAAATCTGGATAATATAAAAATGTTTAAAAGAACATACCTTTTTTGCTTGATATTGGTATTTCTGAGATAAAAGCTTTAATAGGCTTGCTTGTATTCACAACAGTCTCCAACCCTGGCATCAAGTGCATTGACAATGTTTCCTTAGTAGGTGGAACCAGATGTAATATTTTCACGGTAATGTAAGAAACGACGCACCAGGGTAGCCGAGAGCACTAATGCACTGCTTCCTGGATTAGTGTACGCGTGCTGACCCCGGATCGAATCCGCTTGGTGGATTAACGACGAAGGGCCGTGCCGGCCAGACTGGATGTGGTTTTTCGATGGTTTTCTACATCCTGCTAGGTGAATACCAGGCTGGTCCCCACGTTCCGCCTCAGTTACACAGGTCGCAGACATTCGCACTTTCCCATGGATTACACTGGATGTAGACAGTTGGGGTACACTAATTATGTCCGGGGGGGGGGGGGGGGTAGTCTTAGGGAGTTGCGACATCATCGTAATACTAGTAGCCTGTATATGTAATGACACTTCACAACCAGCCTCAGCCAAAAGACCGATTAAAGTTTGCGAAGTCCCATTAATCCCTCGACACAACTAGTTGTTGGGTAGAGGGGTACCGAAGTAGAGAGATTGAGTGTAAGAAGCTGTTTTTGTTCATAATGACAAAAAGAAATGGCACTGAGCACTATGGAACTTAACATCTATGGTCATCAGTCCCCTAGAACTTAGAACTACTTAAACCTAACTAACCTAAGGACATCACACACATCCATGCCTGAGGCAGGATTCGAACCTGCGACCGTAGCAGTTACGCAGTTCCAGACTGAAGCGCCAGAACCGCACGGCCACACCGGCCGGCTCATAATGACAGCTCTTTGGTTTGAGAGTCGAGAGAACAAAGGAAGGAATAAAATTGAGGTAACAGCTATCATGCCAAAATTTTTAACAAATGTGGTGTAAACCATCAGCAGTGTTACTGTCCAGGCTGTAGTATGTGTGTTGATAAAATACACGTGCACTTCCATCGTCACTGCAACCATCAATAAGAAACACATAGTATATCTATTTAAAAAAGCTGATAAAAATATTCTTAACGCCTTTTTAAGAGACAGTCTTCACTCCTTCTGATGTGAACATGTAAGTGTAGAAAAGTTGTGGAATGTTTTCTAAGAGATAGTATCGACAGCAATTGAAAGATATATATACCACATAAATTAATAAGTGATGGTACTGATCCCCCATGGTACACAAGACAGGTCATATCGTTGTTGCAGAAGCAACGAAAAAAGCATGCCAAGTTTAAAAGAACACAAAATCCTCAAGATTGGCAAAGTTTTCCAGAAGTTCAAAATATGGCGCGTACTTCAATGCTAGATGCTTTTAATAATTTCCACAACGAAATTCTGTCTCGAATTCTTGCAGAAAATCTAAAGAGATTCTGGTCGTACATAAAGCACACCAGCGGCAAGACGCGGTACCTTCACTGTGCGATAACAACAGTGAAGTCACTGATGACTGTCACTAAAGCAGATTTATTAAACACGGTTTTCCAAAACTTTTTCACCAAAGAAGACGAAGTAAATATTCCTGAATTCCAGTAATCAAGAACAACTGTCAAGATGAGAAACATAGTAGATATCCTCGGAGTAACAAAGCAGCTTAAATTACGTAATAAAGGCAAGGCCTCTGGTTCAGATTGTATACCAGTTAGGTTCCTGTCAGAGTAGGCTGATAAATAGCTCCATATTTAGCAATTATATACAACCACTCGCTCACAGAAAGATCCGTAGCTAAAGTCTGGAAAATTGCTCAAGTAACACCAATACCCAAAAAGGGAAGTAGGAGTAATACGCTGAATCACAGGCGTATATCACTAACGTCGATTTGCAGTAGGATTTTGGAACATTCCCTCGAAGGAAAAGAGATATTGACACATAGTCAGCACGGTTTCAGAAAACGTTCTTCTGAAACACAACTAGCTCTTTACACTCGTGAAGTAATGAGTCTTATCGACAGGGGATGTCAAATTGATGCTATATTGTTAGATTTCCAGAAGGCTTTCGACACCGTTCCTCACAAGCATCTTCTAACCAAACTGTGTGCCTACGGAATATCCCCCGAGTTGTGTGACTGGAGTAGTGATTTCCTGTCAGAAAGGTCACAGTGCATAGTAATAGACGGAAAGTCGTCGAGTAAAACAGAAGTAATATCCGGCGCTCCCAAAGGAAATGTTATAGGCCCTCTATTGTTCCTGATGTATATTAATAACACAGGAGACAGTCTGAGTAGTTTTCTTAGATTGTTTGCGGATGATGCTGTCATTTAGCGTCATGTAAAGTGATCAGATGATTAAGACGACTTGCAAAATGATTTAGATAAGATATCTGTATGGTGCGAAAAGTGGCAATTGACCCTGAATAAGGAAAAGTACGAAGTTATTCACATGAGTACTAAAAGAAATCAGCTAAATTTCGATTATATGATAAGTCAAACAAATCTGAACGCTGTAAATTCAATTAAATAGTTAGGGATTACAATTACAAATAACCTTAATTGGAACGATCACATAGATAATATTGTGGGTAGAGCAAACCAAAGACTATGATTCATTGGCAGAACACGTAGAAGGTACAACAGGTCTACTAAACAGACTGCTTACACCACACTTGTGTGCCCTATTCTGGAGTGTTGCTGTGTGGGATCCACTTCAGGTGGGACTGACGGATGACACTGAAAAAAGTAAAAAAAGGGCAGCTCATTTTGTATTATCGCGAAATAAGGGAGATAGTGTCACAGACATGATACATGAATTGGAGTGGCAATCATTAAAACAAAGGCGTTTTTCGTTGCGACGGGATCTTCTCATGAAATTTCAATCACCAGTTTTCTCCTCCATTGTGAAAACATTCTGTTGGCACCCACCTACATATGGAGAAATGATCATCACGATAAGGTAACAGAAATCAGGGATCGCACAGAAAAATTTTAAGTGCGCGTTTTTCCCACGTGCTGTTCGAGAGTGGAATGGTAGACAGCTTGAAGGTGGTTCATTGAACCCTCTGCCAGGCACTTTATTGTGAATAGCAGAGTAATCTCGTAGATGTAGATGAATACTTTATCAGTGTACCTGCCACAAAAATTCTGTACAGTAAAGATTAGGGATATGACACAAGCACAGAGTATCTACACAATGCTCACATGGTGGTCTCTAAAACAATTGATAAATAATTAAGATCAAAATTTATTTCTTGCTAAAGCTTTCCAGAAATTCTGTTTCTTATTGTGGTTTGTTTATGGTTGACTGGCATAGCATAAAATTTTAATTGTAAGTTCTATTTCTAGTACTTTGAGAAACAGAAAGGTATTTGTTTGAAACCTTACTTGCATATTTTTTATGTCTTTCTTATATTTAGTGATTCAGTTGTCAACTTGTAGAATCTGGCACACCATGATGCCAGTTACCAGATACCATGCCAGGCATAACTGTATACCCAACACAATGCAAAAAAGTGAAAAGCTACAGTCAGAACAAAAGAAAACACTGGAGCCTGCACACCTTCAGTAGTTCATAATCTTTCATGTCAAATATGATGCACATACTGGGGACATGTAAACCATCACAGTTCTGTTCTGTGGGAAAGGGTTTAACTGCAGGTATAATAATGGGACCCAGATACTACAGACATTCCTTATGCATCAGCTGTTATCACTGCCACTCAATATGTAGTGTTAGCCTTCAGTAATTAGTGGGTGATGATGTGGCCATTCATATGTGTGTCCTTTAGTCAATGGTGTTCTGCAATGCCAGGTGACCAGATGTTGGGGAAGATGTAAAAATTTTCAAAAGGGCTCACTCCAAATGTAGTGGAAAATTTACAACCATTTCCATCTGTTCAGACTATTTCCAATTGTGCGAGGCTTCATGTAAGTTGCAGTGCCAAAAACACAGTTTTAGATTAAAACCATCTGCAAGTGTGTCATTCACATTCATTCATCAGTGTGCAAATTTTTCCCCCTTGATTGATGTGACGTTGCTTATCGTTGGTGAACAGTTATTATCCACCTGATTACCATCCATACTAAATACCTTATAAAAATATTGATGCTTGCACTAGTTCATGACTCATGAATCAAACAAAAAAATGTTTACTAGGTGAAATAAATTTATCATTTCCAAAGGTGAAAGTGTTGGTAAAACAACGAGAAGGAACTTACAGAGATGGAAGAGGAACAATTAGAAATTATTTATCTTAAATAAATCTGAAATTCCTTGAACTTAAGAATTTTGAATTAAAATATTTAACTGATACATTTTTTGATACATTTAATAAATTGGTGTAGACTATTAACTTGTAGCACTGTATTTTAAAAAGATTGTAACAGGTGAAAGTGAAGTACTTTAATTCTCATCTAAAAATTCAGATCAAATCAACACTGACACAGATGAATCATTATTGAATTTTCTGTGGTTATTTTCGTTTTAAACCACTTTTATCTCATCAGTTCTTTGCTTATGGTGGAATATTATAATTTTAAATCAGTAACAGTTACTGAATATGTAATTTCTTATGCACTTTTATGACTTGTGGCCTATAGTACTGGATTTATGGTCACTCAAATATTGGTCCTTTGTTGTATGTCTCAGTATTTAACATTCTCCTCCTCGCTCTTCAGATTGACAGAGAGTACTGGTGGGAGCTGCGGCATACCATCTGAAGAAACTTGTCACCATAGACTGGTCCAGGATGAGTTGGTGATAGACTTGGAGAAGTCAGCACGTGGGTTCGGTACCAATACAGAAGATGTGACTACTGATAAGGAATGCTCAGTTGCCACCCGACATGACTGTAGTACAAGGGAAAAGGAATTATATGTATACAGCTGTAATTTCTGCCAACAGAGCTTTCCTTCAAAATACAGACTCATAATGCATGTGTTTACGCACATTGATGGAATGCAACCACCTTTGTATGTTTGTAAGTGGTGTGGTGAGGTATTTCACAGTAATGTTAGTTTGAAAAAACATTTGAGAATGAGCGATAATTTTCATGTCTTAACTGCTGACAACCATGAAAAATATGGCTATAGTGATGAGCATCAAAGCAGTACCTTGTTGGATAGCGAGCCAGACGTTTCTGTCACAGAACACAATGAGCAGTCTTCATGTAAGGAAACTTGGAAAGCTTCAAAAGAGTCCTCTAATGACAAGTGTAACACACATATGACAGATGATAGAGAGAAAACAAGTAATTATGGAACTTTATCTGCAGCTATTGATGTCAGTGCCCAGGCTGATCTACTTACTGCAAACAGAACCGACAGAGGTGGTACTTGGGGCAAATTGTTTTCTAGGTCAGGTGATCTGAAGGCACACGTATTAATTCACAATGGAAAGAAACCTCACAAATGTGAGATTTGTGGGAAATGTTTTGCTTTGCCACGCAGTCTCAAGATACACACATTCATTCACACTGGAATCAAACCTCATAAATGTGAGGTTTGTGGGAAAGCTTTTACTATGTCACGCGATCTCAAGAAACATTTATTAATTCACACTGGAATGAAACCTCACAAATGTGAGATTTGTGGGAAATCTTTTACTGTGTTAGGCGCTCTCAAGAAACATGGATTAATTCACACTGGAAAGAAACCTCACAAATGTGAGATTTGTGGGAAATCTTTTGTAAGGGCAGACAATCTCAAGAGACACACATTAATTCACACTGGAAAGAAACCTTGCAAATGTGAGATTTGTGGGAAATCTTTTGCTAGGTCAGGCGATCTCAAGAAACATGCATTAATTCACACTGGAAAGAAACCGCACAAATGTGAGATCTGTGGGAAATCTTTTACTTTGTCAAACAATCTGAAGACACACAAATTAATTCACACTGGAAAGAAACCTCATAAATGTGAGATATGTGGGAAATCTTTCGCTTTGTCAAGCAGTCTCAAGATACATGCATTAATTCACTCTGGAATTAAACCTTACATGTGTGAGATCTGTGGGAGATCTTGTACTATGTTAAGCGATCTCAAGAAACACAAAATAATTCACACTGGAAAGAAACCTCACAGATGTGAGATATGTGGTAAATCCTTTGCTAGGTCACGCAATCTCAAGAAACATGTATTAATTCACACTGGAAAGAAACCTCACAAATGTGAGATCTGTGCGAAATCCTTTGCTACATCAGGTGATCTCAAGACACATGCATTAGAACACACTGGAAGTCTACCTCACAAATGTGGTATCTGTGACAAAAGTTTCACTCACTTGACTACTCTCAAGACACATGCATTACTTCACATAAGAAAGAAACTACAAGTATGTGTTAGTTTACGCAAATAGGTTTTTTCTGGTTGGTGGCCTCAAAGCCTATAAAATAATGGATGTAGCAGGGGGACAATAAATTGTAATTCCAGTGAAATAACATTAAAATGTGGTAGAATTGTGAAAAAAGTGCAACGATGGGTGCTGTAGGGCGCTAACAGATAACATGACATAAAAATCGATATATGTAGCTTGAGATGTCAAGAAATGGTATTACTAACATGAATCAAATGTCTTTTGGTCATTAACACTGTTACTTTTTCCTGTCGATCTTGAGACAAGAAGGTTGTGACTTGTGATAAATCCTTACATTTGTCAGTAATCATAAGTACCATACAATATTCAGTATAAGGCCAAGGAAATGTGATGACTCGCTGCATATTCTTCCAAACATAATCATCATGTACTACTAGTAACTGTGTATTTTAGAGACAGTGACAGTAAAAATATATTCATGGCACTTCCTTCATTCAGGCTAGTACACTCAACACTGGAGAAACATGATTATAACAATTATTTTACTCAGATATGTTTTCTCAAGAGGTTTACTGTGTCAGTAATAGTGTTTAGCTACATTTATGTTCTGTTAGTAGTAATCCTCCATTAGTAAACGTAACAACAAACATAGCAACATTCTTAATAGCATTTTAGTCCACCTTTGGAACACAGTACTTCGACAATTCTACATGATATGGACATGACACATCATTTACATGTTTCTGGGTGTATGATGCACCAGTTGTATTCCACATGTTCAGATCAGCTAAATTTTGTGGTCGAGACATCAGTGTTAGTTACCATGCTACTCAGAGCAATGTGGAGTCGTTCTGCACATATGACATGGACAGTTATCCTGCTGAAAGATGCCTTCACCATGGGAGAGCACATCAGGAATGAAGGAATCTATGCAGTTGCAATAAGGGTCACATAGTCTGCAACTGTCATGATGCCTTCAATTACTACCAGATGTCCCAAAGGAGCCAAAGTGACTGCCCCCATAGCCTAATGGGCCCTGCATCTGGTGCCATTCACCTAGATTATAGCATATCTGGATGTGGCAACTGACCTGGAGTAACTGGAAATGTCACCCATCCTGACATTTGACATTTGCGTTGACCTTCATTCCAGCCTGAATAATCCCTAGCCCACTGCAGTCGCAATTGAACATTTTGGTGGATCGATATGTAAAAACATAGAGTGACCATATTTTGTGGAGCCCCATGTTTAACAATGTACATAAAATTGTGGGTTCAAAAACGTGTATGGCTGCTCCAGCATAGTTTTACGTCATTAGATATGCCACATATTGCCAAATGTCCAGCTTGACAGAGTAGGCAAGCATCTGACCGCCATGATTAGTGATGAAGTATAGATGCATTACATCTTTTCATAAGGTTAAGGATTTATCATCTTTCAGGCACGTTCCACAGATGTTCACAACAGTAGCATACATCCAGCCAGCCATCTTCACCACTGTTGAGGCGCTAGTCCCCGACTGCAATGCCACTATAACTTGCCCTTTGCTAAAGTCACTTACCTCATAAAATTTACATGTTCGCAGCCTATCTAACTGACAGAACAATTCCTTATAAATCTCTGGTCTGCTCATACACTTGTAATCTGCTTACTGCATCATTTGCATAAAACGTGGCGTTCATTCTCCTCATGGGCAGTGTTCTTGACATTTTTGACCATCAGTGCATCTTCACATAAATGGGTCAGATGCGAAAATGTGTAATCTAGTAAATACACCGTGCTTGGTTACCATTTACATCAATGCACAAAAGTATATTTTTTGTGAAATATTTTTGTTTCTCAAAGCTCTGTACATGATTCAGAGATAATGTAGATAAGTGTTATGCACCAAAGCTCTTAATTATTTGTTCAACATTTAATACTGTGTAAGTTCTACACAAAATGAAATAGTTAAACAAACATCAGGTGTTAACGATTTGATTCCAGTTATTTCTATACACAAGAACAACACTTGGGAGAGCTCAGAATGTGAGCACTAAATATTTCTTGTGTTCTATTCAAAGGTGTTTGAATAATGGATATTTTTCTTAATTTGTGTAAATAAACATAACGTTTTCAGAAATCTGTACTTATACGTCATTTCTAATTTCAGAACGATTGTTTTTAATTTTGTTTTCCTACCTATTTGTTATTGTTGAAAGTGGTTTACTATGTTCCATTTAATGTAACAACTGGAGATAGTTATAATTACGTGATTGGCACTGTTCTGTGTTGCTACACCTTATCTGTGACACTTAGTAGTGATGCGATTAGTTTATTCCATCTTAAGACATCCACAAATGCTGTATAGGTTATTCATAATAGCCAACACCCACATACATTTGCATTAAATATTATTTTCCAGTAAAAGGAAAGAAAAACCGGGTTTCGGGACAATAGCCTTATATTCAGATGAATCTGAAATTACAGGATGGTCCATTGGTAGTGACCAGGCCAAATATCTCAAGAAATAAGCGTCAAACGAAAAAACTACAAAGAACGAAACTTGTCAAGCTTGAAGGGGGGAACCAGATGGGCGCTATGGTTGGCCCACTAGATGGCGCTGCCATCTGTCAAACGGATATCAACTGCGTTTTTTTAAATAGGAACCCCCATTTTTTATTACATATTCGTGTAGTGCATAAAGCAATATGAATGTTTTAGCTGGACCACTTTTTTAGCTTTGTGATAGATTGCGCTGTAATAGTGACAAACATATAAGTACGTGGTATCATGTAATATTCTGCCAGTGTGGACGGTACTTGCTTCGTGATACATTACCCGTGCTATAATGGACCATTTACCAATTACGGAACAGGTCGATATCGTGTTGCTGTATGGCTATTGTGATCAAAATGCACAATGGGTGTGCCAGCCTTGGTGGCCGAGCAGTTCTATGTGCTTCAGTCTGGAACTGCTACGGTCGCAGGTTCGAATCCTGCCTCGGGCATGGATGTGTGTGATGTCCTTAGGTAAGTTAGGTTTAAGTAGTTGTAAGTTCTAGGGGACTGATGACCTGTTTTAAGTCCCACAGTACTCAGAGCTATCTGAACCCAACGGGTGTGTGCTATGTATGCTGCTTGATATCCTGGACGACGTCATCCAAGTGTCCGACCCTTCGCCAGATAGTTATGTTATTTAGGGAAACAGGAAGTGTTCAGCCACATGTGAAACGTCAACCACGATCTGCAACACGTGATGATGCCCAAGTAGGTGTTTTAGCTGCTGTTGCGGCTAATCCGCACATCAGTAGCAGACAAATTGCGCGAGAATCGAGAATCTCAAAAACGTTGATGTTGAGAATGCTACATCAACATCGATTGCACCTGTACCAGATTTCTATGCACTGGGAATTGCATGGCGACGACTTTGAACCTCGTGTACAGTTCTGCCACTGGGCACAAGAGAAATTGCGGTATGATGACTGATTTTTTGCACACACTCTATTTAGTGACGAAGCGTCATTCACCAACAGCGGTAATGTAAACCGGCATAATATGCACTATTAGGCAACGGAAAATCCACGATGGCTGCAATAAGTGAAACATTAGCGACCTTGGTGGGTTAATGTATGGTGCGGCATTATGGGAGGAAGGATAATTGGCCCCCATTTTATCGATGGCAATCTAAATGGTGCAATGTATGCTGATTTCCTACGTAATGTTCTACTGATGTTACAACAATATGTTTCACTGCATGACAGAATGGCGATGTACTTCCAATATGATGGATGTCTGGCACATAGCTCATGTGCGGTTGAAGCTGTATTGAATAACATATTTCATGACAGGTGGATTTGTTGTCGAAGCACCATACCATGGCCTGCACATTCACTGGATCTTACGTCCCCTGTTTTCTTTCTGTGGTGAAAGTTGAAGGATATTTGCTAGTGTGACAACACGTGACAACATGCGTCAGTGCATTGTCAATACTAGTGCAAACATTATGGAAGGCGAACCACTCGCTGTTCAGAGGAATGTCGTTACACGTATTGCAAAATGCATTGAGGTTGACGGACATCAATTTGAGCAGTTATTGCATTAATGTGGTATTTACAGGTAATCACGCTGTAACAGCATGCGTTCTCAGAAATGATAAGTTCACAAAGGTACATGTATCACATTGGAACAACCGAAATAAAATGTTCAAACGTATCTATGTTCTGTATTTTACTTTAAAAAACCTACCTGTTACCAACTGTTCATCTAAAATTGTGAGCCATATGTTTGTGACTATTACAGCGCCATCCATCACAAAGCGAAAAAAGTGGTCCAACTAAAACATTCATATTTCTTTATGTACCACATGAATATGTAATAAAAAATGGGGGTTCCTGTTGAAGAAAACGCAGTTGATATCCGTTTGATCTATGGCAGTGCCATCTAGTGGGCCAACCATAGCGCCACCTGGTTTCCCCCTTCAAGCTAGACAGGTTTCGTTCTTTGTAGTTTTTTTCGTTTGACGCTTATTTCGTGACATATTTGGCCTGGTCACGATCAATGGACCACCCTGTATACTACAAAGTGTTTCGACTATACATATTATGAATCTCTAAGAAACAGTAAAATTTGTAGTAACACGTTAAAAAAGGTGCACAATATGGTCTGAATTTCTATAGGTGTCAGCTATGGATGGGTCATACAGTGTTTCTCTGGTACATGAGATGTAAGCAGAAAATAAACATATTCACTGGTTGTGTGGAAAACCACCCAAAGAACTGAGCCTACATAAACACAGTACATACCCATAAATTAAAGAGTCAAGGACAAGTCAGTTGTAGGTTGTGGATCCAGGAGTACAGGGTAATCAAGTTTATTGTTTAAAAAAACAATAGAGAGTACTTTAAAACAACTGACTGGTGTTTACATCAGAACTTTATTTCTAAGGCCAGACTGAGGGTCATAGTGCTGGAGAATGGGATAGAAGCGCACCTCTGATCAGACTGAAAGCTGGTTGCCAGTAGTGAGCCAAATTGGTCCTGGCTATGCTCTATGGCCCAATGTGACCATTAACAGAGGCCTGATTGGTTGCAGGATGGTTTTCTAGAAGGTTTTCCTCACTAGCAATGCTTCTTGGAAGTGTGTCCCATCAGCAACCTCACTGTCAGAATGGTATGAATGTGAACAAGGCATATAAAGCGGTAACTGGAACATAACCAGCCCCTGTCTAGCCACAGCTCTGCGGTGAAACGTATTTCATAAAGTGTTCCCCACTCAGTCTGTCAGTCTCACTCCCCATCCATAGCAGTAGGCTAATTATTTCAAAATTACAAAAGTAGTAGTTAAATGTTTGAAAATGCCTCTTTGGACCAGTGGCTCTTGCTAACGGATACAACGTTCTAATAGGAGAAACAAATAATTTCCAAAATGCAGTAAAAAAAAGTGGACAGGAATAGAAAACTCCAAATTATTTAAGAAGTTACAGATAATAGTACAATAATTTAGAGTTCGAATTGGCTGATTTTGGTTATTGTAGAAATATACGCAGCGAGCTGAAATGATCCACTGATAGTGTTGTGGTGGTGCAGAGGCAACAGGTGTGCTGACCATGTACTGAGACAGCATGAGGGCTGGCAACATACATCAGCTGGGCAGTGGCTAAGCTTGTGCAATGGTGATGCCAGTGGACAGTGATGGAGTATTGTGGTTGGGAATGACAGCATTGGGGCCACCAAATGTTGTTACCAGTTGTGAACGTCTAGCCTCATAGATCATGAAATACTGTAACACTGCATCAGAGGGGTGCATCATCGAAGGCTGGCTGGTTATTTCCATACAAGAGGAGGTCTAGCTCAATAATATTAATAATATACATTACTTTTCCTATAATCTCTGCAGTTTGTAGTATAAAAGTTGAAATTACGAAGTTGTTGAAGGATACATTACAAACTGATTATATATCCATAATAAACCGATCTCATTAAGACAACTGTAACACTTTCATGGTTTTATTAAATCTTATTTCATGTTCGTAATTGACATTGATTGTTAAATTGTACGTCATTGGTTTGGTCCTTAACTAAGTGGAATGTAATGCTGTCCCATGTTACAAAATACGCAAAATGACAAAATTATACAATGGAAACAAACTAATACATATTAGCATCCCATCTCCTAATGCTTAGTCATAAACGAGAGTCTTGACTGAATTGCGCTAGGATCCAAAATCCACGTAAGTATAAAATTACCCAACAGCTGCTGCTCGTCCACCACTGGTTTTGGTGATCTGAATAGTTCACAATATCCTGGATTACATATGATCCATATAACCATTCTGATGACAACTACAGTGACTGGAAGAGAGGTGACACTGGGGCAACCTCTCTATGTAGGTATTCCTGCTTACTCCACTCAGTGATGTTTGCAGTGCTGTGGTCAATGGTAACTTGCAGTTTTCCCAAGCTAGTATTCATCAGTGGTTTGCAGAAGGTGAGCCTTTGATTTTTTTGATAGAGTAGGCAGGCTGTCGGTTGGGTGCCAGCACAAAAGATGTTTCGGAAAAAATTAGCAGAAAAATTTAAAAGCTATTCTGTGTGTAAGTTAAATTAGTAAATAACCTAATGGTGGGTGTGATACATCGTAATAAGAACATTGAATAAAAGTCTACCATTAGAGAAACTCGATAAGTCTGGACTGTAAATGCATGGTCACAGCAGAGAGCTGCTACTATAGTTGACTGTGCTACCAAATACAGTAGTCTGTTCCCAGTGGGCATAAATAAAGATGTGTGCATAGCAGCAACAGTGCGAGAGTAAGGGAAGTCTTTAGTTTCCTCTAAAAGCATTGCAATTTCACAATTCACGACACTAGCGCAGAGTAATAAGGTAGGACTATTGTAATAATTAGCATGAATGCACAGTTGAAACTCGAACTACATGACAGTGTGATGGACAACCCTTGCAAGCAATCAGGATGTCTGTTTGGCAAACATTGCGTTCATAGGCAGCTACACAGGCGACAGGGAAAGAGAAGGTCATAACACTCAGATTTGCAACTGGTGCAGGTCTGGGCAGGGATATCTACACATTTAAAACATCTGTAGATCATGACAGTTGTACAATAGCAGCAGTACAATACTACAGCAAGGTTGATTCCTACATGGAATAGATCATTAGCATGTGTACTGATGCACGAAATGAATTATTAGTTATGGTTTGCTGGAAGGTTTCAGCTGGCACTAAGTTAGGGCGGCAGCTCTGTTGCAGTCTTGGCTGAATGGTTCTGTGCAGGGTGTTAACATGCAACTGTTGCATGGATGTTATACAACAAGATCTGTAAGGCTTTCGTTACTTCCGAAGTAGCAGTCAGTTTGCACAGTTCCCTGTGTACAGTTATTAAGTCACGCTGGATCGCATTTTTAATTTCTTACTATTTCAGTATTAGCACAGTGGCTATATTATGGATTTGTCAGTTGGTAACAAAAAGTTGTCTTCAATGTGATTGAGCTGCACATGCCAGGATATTAGGATTTCATGGTACTGCATAACAAAGAATGAATCTCCCTGGGGAGCTTTATCACAGCGATCGTCATCAGTCTGATCAGGGGTACCATATTTGTTTTCAGCACAGCTGCAATTCCATTAAACCCAACTCGCATGGCGTTGCAGAGTGGTACTGTGACTGTTTGTTCATAGGATAAACAGTGTGTTTAATGCGGTGAAGGAGAACTAAATCAGTGTGAAAAGACAGAGATGGTAGTACACATTGTCTGGTCGTTTCTGCTTGCATGCTGAAAGAGATAGCACTCATGTAGAGGCAATAGCAACAGGGTACCAAGGTTCGATGGCTTCGCAACCACAATGATTAATCAGCAGTATTTATAGAGTGTTTGCAGGTGCTAGTTGTCTTGAAACTTCGCAAAAGTTTAATATTCTTTCAAAGAAATACTGATGATTTATGTTGAGTAGGGCTGAATGTTGAGGGGACTGAATTCACAGCGAGTTGTTTTTGGCATGCTATTAGAAAGAACAGAAGACGTTATAGCCTGGCATATTGCAGAATTAGACCAACAGTTGGCTAATGTGTATGATTTACTGTAGTTGTGCTAATTCTATACTTCTTTGGGAAAGTAAATGTGAGTTTCTATCACCACTTTTCTGAAAATTAATGAGAATGAAACCACATTTTGGAAGTGTCTATTGTGTAAACTGGCATGAACATGGAGATGTTAGATTTAGGACAAGGATGTCAAAATGGAAGCCAATAGACATACCCAGTAATGTTAACTTCCTTGGTGAGCTATGAGAAAGAACACAGGGCTTAGCTGTTAGGAAAATGGCCAAACCAGCTTCAATTGTCTGTAACGAATTTAAAATTGAGAGTACTGGTTACATTTATAATTATAATGTATTAAAATATAATGGGTGGTGCAATGAGGATGGGAGGTGAACTAGGAAGGGAATCATGATCAACTGTCCAAACTTATGATGGCTAGGATTGTAGTCTTGTGACTGTTGAAGGACCTAACTGGTTGATGCCAGTTTTAATTAAATTAGGTGATAAAAACAGATCGCAGAACATGACAATATGAACTGGAAAACAGATATATATTAACAGGAAAAGAGGTTACATCATGCACTACAATTACTGCAACTTACATTTAATCATAATGGGAAGCAAAAGGAAGGGCAGGAGCTTGTTTCTCGATGAATCAGACGTTTTTCGTCTCTCATCGGCCTATCAACGTGTAATGAATTTACGAGTGGTAGGAATCGAAGTGAGCGTGCTGCTACCATACAAGATTTGTGTCATTAAGCCATAGAATTTTATTCTGCTGCCATATAAGTATGTCAAAGGGAAATGTGTTAAGGGAATGTGAAATGAGCAGGAACACCTATAGATACGTGAGGTAAGTAAATGAGTTAAAAGAGGCGAAGCATTTAAAGTTTTTCTCAGTGATGCAGTGCTGGCAAGTAGCACATTAACTTTGTAGGTGTATAAGGCGCTGGGGTGTGACTAATTGTATAGCTACTTATAGTATACTACATGTCAATGCATAATGTGGTACATATCAGTGGATATGAAAGTGTGACAAAAATAACCTGTATCAGTAATGTATGCATATCCACTGCTCTTTTGGTTAGTGACAGATGGGGAAGCACAGAGCAGTTGAACAGATTGCAAGAAGCATTGTAAATCTTGCCATAAACGGAATGGTGGTCACCAGATGGGTTTGCATTCACGTCATCAAAATAGCAGCGCCTAACTGGCAGGTAAAACACATCAGTAGAGGGACAAATGCACAAAACTGTGGGTTAGTGAGTATTTAATTAATGATTGTAACTGATAACATTGGTGGTGGCCACATTGGAAAAAGACTTTATTATTCATATTTCTTCTTGAAGGAGTGAGCAAGGCTGAAATTGTTGTGGTGCTAGGTGCATCAGCCAGGAACTGCTTGATAAATGTGGTTTTGTACTGCTGAATGCCACATTTTAATCAATGGAGGACGTAGATAATATCTGAGGTCCACTTTTGCACAATAGTGGCAAGTAATGTAGAACAGCCGGCCGCTGTGGCCGAGCGGTTGTAGGAGCTTCAGTCCAGAACCGCGCGACTGCTATGGTTGCAGGTTCGAATCCCGCCTCAGGCATGGCTGTATGTGATGTCCTTAGGTTAGTTAGGTTTAAGTAGTAAGTTCTAGGGGACTGATGACCTCAGATGTTAAGTCCCATAGTTCTCAGAGCCATTTGAACCATTTTGAATGCCATGCTTTCAGAGTAACTGTCGCAGTGACAAGAGCAGTTAGTCCATCACTGTGTAATTACAACAATCAATGCATTTACCCTTCTTTGTAGAACTGTAAGTAATTCTTATTCGTCCATACGACAGTGAAGATGTTACTGTTGCTTGACATTGCTTGTCTCTTAACCTCATATAGAATCGGGCATAGATACACATTACCTTTCACAAACCATTGCTCTGAAACTACATTTGACACCTTCTGTGTCTTTAGTGCCTTTCTAGTATCATTGTTTGGTAATGGAGTTAAGTCATTTGTGATACAGAAGTAGTATATAATGCTTTCGTTCTCCCGACCTACCGTTGATACCCCTACATTTTTGTCATGCTTGATCTATGGTTTCAAGATGTAACAGTGTCTTCTGACAATGGACATACCTGTGATGTTCAAGATTTCACCTCTGACGTCTATTGTAAACTAGGTGGAGAATCGAGGAAAGTATAGTTTTTAAAGGTGTAATACATGTCCTATAATGGCATATGGCAAAATTGGTAACCATAAATCGCTTGTTTCACCAAATCAGTCCACATGTGGTACTATACATTCCACCACAAATTACGAAGACAAGGACTTATTTTTGTTGTGTTATCCTTTAGATACAAAGAATATAAATCATCTGACGTGCAAAGATCCTGCCCAACAGTAACGTTTGCTACTCTATATGCACGTGTTGGCCTGACTGCTAGTAATATCTTGCAGTGTGAGTTATTCTTTGTTTACAAAACGCTAACACAACTTCGAGATAATACTGTCTTATACATTATAACTTCCCACTAGTGTATAATACAAGAGTCGTGGGTAATTTCAAATAGCTGTGGTTTGTAGGTTTTAGGCGAGTGTGTCAAGGACATGATCTCTGTAGGTTATTCATTGCATGAATTAGTTCTTAGTGTTAACTCCAAACACTTGATATGGAGGTTGTCTGGTTGTTGCAAATTATGTTCTTAACTGTTATATGAATGAATGTACTTATTTCTTGTCTCTTCATGTATTTAATTAAGAAGTCTACGTGCCTATTATGGACAAGAGAACTGTGATTCTAAAGTTAATTTTGATAGTAAAGTGGAAATAGCGTGACATCTGATAATAAGTGAAAATTTGTTTAGGTTTTTTTCGTACGAAACTCGGCAAAAGAAAAATATGTATTGTTGTAAACAAATAATTCGATCAATAGCAGCTACTGGAAAGACAGTTTGTTACTTAACGTCTCCAATTATCTATTTCACTTCAGTGCCGCTTATGAGCTGGTTAAGTAAAACATTGTTCTACCTTAAAACTATAATTCTCAACTTATAACAATGTAGTACTGATTAAACCTCGTTTGCAATAGTGTAAATGTGTTCGTAAAAAGTCCGTTTCACATTATGTAAAATCTTTAGTGCAATTATGCAAAACTAACAAACAGTTATTTCATGTATCACCACAGTGCGTTTCTCATTTATATGAAGGTTTAAAGCTTTACTGAGTAACATAGAAATCTCCTGATGATGTTGAATAGTAACCCCTCACATTCTCTTTTACTGGTACTTTATTATTATAAAACAACTGATCTCTCTAAACTCCTGTCCACTTTATAAGCAGTTATTTCTGGTCACCCTTTAATCATTTACATTATCAGTGCTGTAGTTACTTTGCTGTTAATATACAGTAACTTATAGTACAGCAAGGCACACTCCCATTTTAGAAAGCAATTTTTGCACCATCTTGCATAAAAAAAACTGCAAAAGAAAGATGGCCAACTAGCCTCAACTGGAGACTGGTTCTACAGTCTAGCAGAATTCGTTTGCACTAGCCACTCAAAATGACTGACTGAATGACAGAATTATTACTCACAACCTCATCAATAAAATAAATTTCTGCCCATAGTGAAATCACTCCTAGACAGAATAAAGTACCACATAAAACTCGTTCCAACAAACAATACCTCAATCCCATGACCTTAAGGCATAAGGGTGCTTATTTCTCAAGGCATACTGAGGATGAGCTGACAGCAACTTGTCCTTTTTTTCCCTGCATTTCTGCATGATAGTACATGTGCCTTGTTATAAATTATTTTGAGCTGAACTAAGTGACACTGCAGAGGGTGGCAGAGCTTGACCATGGTACAGCTGTAACCAGTCAGAATGTACTACCTCTGTATGGTCAGAAAATGAATATCTGCATAAACAGAAGTCACTCGTGTGATGGAATAAGGCTTTTCGTATTGAGGCATGAATTTCTTAGTCTTCACTTTCTTTACACTGAGAAAGTACAGACCCTTTGTTACTTCATTCATCTTGTTTCTGGGTAGCTTATATTTATTTTGCTTTATCTGCTTCCAGATAGCCTTTAGGTGACAACTTCTGCCAGATCCACGACAGATGGGAGTTTATCATGTTCAGATGGGGGGCTCATAGACCATCCATATACTTCCTCATAGGATGTATACCTAGTTGATTCATGTACATGACTATTTTACGCAGAAGTTACATAAGCGACCTACTTCTCCCAGTCACTGAGTGGTTTATGTAGTAAGACAAAATCCGAGCTGCTGTTTGATGAACACATTGGAGGTGGCTATTAGCTTTTGGATGAAAAGAAATGTTTCTCTATTTTTGGGTTCATAGTTATTTGTACACTTGTAGAAACATGGTGTACATTAAATTAGTCCGCTGTTCAGTCAAAATGTCATCAGGGCTTCTGAATGATAAAACTATTGACAAAGGCACTCATTATTATTCCTGTAGTCATACCTGCTACTTCTACTAGAATTAGATATCTAGGAAAAGATCAGTGGCAGACAGGATATATTAATAATTTTGTGTGGTCTGTGGGAACGGTCAGACATTGTCTAAGGCAACATTCTGCAACGGGTTTGTAACGTCTGTAGTGTCTAGAAGTGTTTGCAAGGCAATTTAAGTCCATGGTGGGACTGACCTCTGACCACAAGGGAAGTAGTTTTGTATGTACTTCTTATCAATACCGTGTGTCTATTCTGGCATTCATGGCTTTTTGTCCATTATGACATGCCTGCGAACTGTCATGATACTGAGCTATTATACATGCAACTCTTTCTGCAATTATGACTCTGTTGCTCAGGGGGATTTATGTGGTATACAATATAATCAACTGTGACAAAATGTGGAAGAGAATTGTACCAGTGACATTGTACATCTCTCAATTCTTCTATTAAAACATTGTCAGTACGAATCATTTTGACCTTGTGGCTCAGTGCATCAGCATTCAGGTGTGAACGGCCTGGCTTGTGGCATGTGCCATAATCCTATTTTGATAGCTGTAATGCCCAACGAGTCAAATAACTTCTGGGGTCCTTTCAACTGAGCCTCTACAAAAGATCAATATAATTAGAGACCACAGTGAGTTTTCTTCTGTAGAAATAACATCTGCAATAGTTGACTCCGTATTTAAGTGCTGACAAAGACCAGCACTGATAGCATATTCGAGGTGTCTGTTCAAAGGATAAAAGGCTTTTCAGAATCAGTATATTAATGTGAACCTGTCAAATAATATTTAAGTTTCTTCATAGCCTACTCAAATCCTTCTGTCCACTCAAGGACTGCACCTTACTTTAACAATTTAATAAGTCGTTTGGCTGTCATAGCATAATCCTTTACCAAAGACGATAATAATTAGTGAACGCAAGAAAAGTTGCATCTCCTTAGCGTTAGTGGGCCTGGAAGAGTCTCAACTGCTTTGGTTAGCTGTGGATCTGCCTTAACCTCATCTGAACTGATAATATGTCTCAGGTACTTAACCTTTGACTGTGCAGAAAAAAAAACTTTAAATTCAAATGTGTATGCTGTAACCTTGATAGAACGTACCTCAATCTCACCAAATGTTCCTTAGTACTCCTTGAAAATATGATGTCATCCAAATACACCAAAGATGTTGTAGGCTTCAATTACCGTATTAACAAGTCAGCGAATCTTTGGAAAGTGACAGACGCATTTCTGAGGCTGAGAGGCATGTGTAAAAACTCATACAACCCTCATGGATCCACAAATGCTTTTTTTAGGTATTCTGGTGCAATCGGAATTTGGTGGTATTTAGAATGCATGTAAAAGGTAGTAAAATACCTACAGTTTCCCAATCTCTCCAATGTTTCGTCGATATGGGGTAGAGGGTAGGTATCAGTGGCAGTTACCTTGTTTACTGCTTGTACGTTAATGCATAGGATATAGGCTTTCTCTCTACTGATTGCCTTTGTGGATACAACAGAGGTAGGGACCAAGCATGGGTTCACAGAGGAATTAGATTAGATTAGATTTACTTTCATTCCAATTGATCCGTAGTGAGGAGGTCCTCCAGGATGTGGAACATGTCAGAAAAACAACAATATATGACAAATATTTACAACTAAAACAAATAAGCTAATGTACCATTCCACAGGTCCCAAGTGGAATGATCGTCATTTTTTAATGAACACTAAGAGTCATTTTACAAATACTAATGCACTGAATTTAAAATAAAAAAGTTTTTATTTATTTATAAGGTAATCAACATGTAATACAACTACTGTAATACTTATTTACAATGAACACATTACTGCACTGAAATGGTGCAGATGTTAGATTATACTTACACACACACACACACACACACACACACACACACACACACACACACACACACACACAAATTTTCAGTGAACACATTACTGCACTGAAATTGTGCAGAAGTTATGTTGTACTTATATACAAATCAGTTGGTTTTACTAAGAAATTCATCAATGGAGTAGAAGGAGTTGGCCACCAATAAATCCTATAGGCTTCTCTTAAACTGAATTTCATTGGTTGTTAAGCTTTTTATGGCTGCTGGCAAGTTATTGAAAATGTGTGTTCCTGAATAATGCACACCTTTTTGTACAAGACTAAGTGACTTTAAATCCTTGTGAAGATTATTCTTATTTCTAGTATTGATTCCATGAATTGAGCTGTTGGTTTGAAAAGTGATATATTTTTAATGACAAATTTCATTAAGGAATAAATATATTGGGAAGCTGTAGTTAGTATCCCTAGTTCCCTAAACAGGCTTCTGCAGGATGTTCTTGATTTCACACCACATATAATTCTTACTGCACGTTTTTGTGCCCAGAAAACTTTAGCTTGGCTTGATGAATTACCCCAAAAAATAATCCCATATGACATTATGGAATGAAAGTAAGCATAGTATGCCAGCTTTTTCATTTTTATATCCCCTATGTCTGACAAAATTCGCATTGCAAACAGAGATTTGTTAAGACGCTTCAGCAGTTCTGTGGTGTGCTCCTCCCAGTTGAGTTTATTATCAAGCTGTACTCCCAAGAATTTAACACTGTCCACTTCTTCTATCTTCTTGTCATCGTATGATAGACATATACTCTTGGGACACCCCTTACAAGTTCTGAACTGCATGTAGTGTGTTTTTTCAAAGTTTAGTGACAAAGAATTGGCTAGGAACCAGTGATTAATGTCCACAAATATTTTATTGGCTGATCTTTCTAAGACTACACTTGATTTGCTATTTATTGCAATGTTTGTATCATCGGCAAACAAAACAAACTTGGCATCTGGTAATGTTACTGATGAAAGGTCATTGATATACACAAGAAAAAGATGTTTTTGATTTTAAAGATTTTATGATGGACATTATTTCTGTTGGGGTAATGAGGGTCAAATTCATGTTATGGAAGTTACTTGAAATGTCTGGTCTAAGGTAATCCATAGCAGCATCTACCGAACCTGACAACCCCATCTTTTCAGTAACAGTTATAAAATGTTTGTTAAAAAGTTCTGCAACACTATATACATCTGTCACCAATGTATCATTTACTCTTAATGCTATTTGTTCCTCTTCATGTCTGGTTCTACCGGTCTCCTCCTTCACTATATCCCATATTGTCTTTGTTATCTGATATGACTATCTTTTCCTTGTAATATATTTGCTTTGACATCCGTATTACAGTCTTTAATATTTTGCAATATTTCTTATAATGTGCTGTAGCATCAACATTGGAAATGTTTCGGATTGACAGATACAGTTTTCTTTTTGTTTTACAAGATACAGTCAGCTGTTGTTGTGTAACATCCTGAACAACAGATTGTAGATAAAATAGGAATCTGTCCAGTTCCGAGCCTGTCCAGTTTCTAAGCAATTGGCCTGATGTATTAAGTTCTAATTTCGTGTTGTACAACGTCAGTGACTGACATACACTGCTGTTCCTCGAACAACCGAGCATATTCCTTTAATACCGAGTACAAAAGATTTCTTTGACACTGGAATGTGCTAACTCCTCATAGGCCCGATTTTTAAGTAAGGTCGCTACTGTGCAAATTCTCCTTCTCTCAGCTGCTTCTTGCTCTTACACTTTCACTTATTTTCGCACTGAAATTCTGATGTAGGAAATCCTTCTCTAGAATGATACTGAAATCCCTTCTGCGTCTTCTCCCAACTTAGCTAGCAAAACCATAACTCTTACCATCCATCTGCAGGTTTACAAAAGATTTTCCTATGGGCAGTATTACTTCTGTCCGAAGCTCGTGGTCGTGCGGTAGCGTTCTCGCTTCCCACGCCAGGGTTCCCGGGTTCGATTCCCGGTGGGGTCAGGGATTTTCTCTGCCTCGTGATGACTGGGTGTTGTGTGCTGTCCTTACGTTAGTTAGATTTGAGTAGTTCTAAGTTCTAGGGGACTGATGACCATAGATGTTAAGTCCCATAGTGCTCAGAGCCATTTTTGAGCCAGTATTACTTCTTTCTTAATCCACTAATGTTACAGCGCCACGATTTAAGTGTACTCTTATCATTAAGAGAAACAAATAATGCTCTAATTTGAGCCCCTGTATCTACTGACACTTTGGCAGCTCTTCCTCTGATATTGTCCTCTAAAATTATGTAAGCCACCTCATTTACACTTCTGTCTTGGGCTAGATACATTACCCACGTTACGTGGAGGATGGGTGGTGGGGCCTGATCCCCCTACTTGCATATCAGCGTTTGGAATTCGTGTCGTTTCCAAAAACGTGGCGCAGCTTATTGCTTTGCGACAGAGTAGAGATGAACCTTGCAGCCTCCTTGCAAAAAAGTGTCGGTCTTACTGCCTCATGCAGTGAAGTATGTGAGGCCACATATCTGCAGATTTATTCCACGTATGAAGACGTCAATTGTTCTAGCTCTAGCTACCTCAGTTAACACGTCATTACATGTGGCATCCCACCCTAACACATATGTGCCACCTGACACAGCTCGTATTTGATCAACAAAATCTTCATTCAGCTTGTGCCTTAAAGTGGATAAATGATCTCTGTAGTAGCTGACTTCTCATTTGTTGTAATAGTGCTCTGCTAAATCGTATGCCAGGACTTCAGGGAAAGATAATTAAAAAGGTTACCAAGGAGTGTCCTCAAATTTCCGTAAGTGGTCCACTGCTTTGGGATCTTAGTACTGAACCCTGTTACATCTGGGGCAGATGCTATTGAAGGTGTTGTCGCATACGCAAGTGACATCCTAGCAGGTGTGTCTGCCGACTCCGGGGCGAGACTTAAGGCAAACGCGAGTGATGTGTTTGCTCAGATGCAGCGTTGGTGCAAGAGCAACAAACTGACTATAGCTGTTCATAAAATCACATACATACTTCTGAAGGGAAGGTTTTCTCTTAGTAGAAATCCTTCCCTGAGGCTTGACAGAATACCTGCAAAATGCAGCTCTGCTAGTAGATATTTAGGCTTTCTTCTAGTCGAGAAAAAAACTGCCTAGAACACTAAAAATCTGTTACTCAGAAAGCGGCCAAAGGTATGCATAATATTGCCTGTGCTGGTACTGCTGACTATAAATTACCATTTCATGTGGTGTGGTCATATCACGAAGTTAACTGCGACACCATTATGGACTTACTGTCAGCATCTTGACACATCATCTTAGATTAATCAGCAACACTGCGACGAATTCAGTGGAGAGTACTTCTGCAGCTCACTGTGACTTTCGCACTACACCTTCTAACAACCCTACCACAACAAAGGTCAGCATTTAATAACGATTGTGGTGTTGCTCACGCTGCTAAATACTGCACTTTCGGACAACAACAGTCATATTATGTGGCAGGTGTCATTAGTGCACAGTTAATAGTCATTTCATATAATAATGAAAAAACTAGGCACTCATATTTTCGCGTTTTCCACGCTGGTCTCGTATTATGAATGAATGAATGAAACTCACTGTCCATTTCACCACTGTAGTTCCTGTTCTCCTAGTAAAGTTTTTCCTCTAATAACAGGTCCATTGGTATTTCCTTTACATAGTTCCTTTTAGCTGGCGGGTTCTTTATCTGAAATTATTACATAGGCTTTACTGTTCAGTTCAGTATTAATTTCTATACAAATATTTAGTGTTATATTGTGTCACCAAGAATGAGCAGACACTAGTAGAACGACGTAAAAGAAACAATATGAAAGATTATAATAGTCTAAAAATTATTTATATTCAATAAAATTCTATATATTGCAACACGCATTAAATTTCTCATTTTCTAACATTACTTTTAAAAAAATCTTGTTTGTGACATGTCATAAGCAAGTTTTTTTATCATCCATAGGCCTTCAACATTCTGATGTGAAAGTAATTGGAATTTTTACTCTATAATATGGTATGATAGTGTATAAATAAATTTGGAAATTAATTTCAAAGTTATTCAACCAGATACAGTTTACTACATTAACATGGAAATTTGTGACAAAGAAAAGTATTACCAGACAGCATTTAAGAAAACAATTGCTTGTTGATCTGTATTGAAGAGCATAAGGACATGGTACAATTACAGACACTGCAACAAGGGAGGAGCGATACTTCAAAATATGTGGATGGAAAAGAAAGATAGGAATAGGTACTACTGGAGAGTTCAGCCTACCCCCCTCTCATCAGCAGAAGAAGAAAAATAGAATAGAATCAGTGACAGGCAGTAGGATAAGAAATAAAAGGGGAGGGCTCAAAAAATATAACTGAGAGAAGAATGTCAACAGCCGCCCACCAATATGAAATACAACGCAGACATGGCAGAACGGATGACTGTGATAATCTCCCTACAGTAGCTTAAGAAGCCCATCACTGATATATATTGTCTATCCCAATAGTCACCCCCCCCCCCCCAATACAGATCCAATCTAACTGTAGCATAAAAACCTACAATATGACATGTACAAAGGAAGAAAAATGCTCGGGGCTACACTGAGTCTTACAAAAACAGAAAAAATATTATCGAAATGACAAAAGTAGAGGTTGGATTTTACAACAAGCATCCTCTTGATTTCATCAACATAATATGCAAAATATCAAAAGGTATCACACTAATTCTAAACATGTTATATAAAAAGACAAAATTAAGAAAAATGACAATTGTCAGTATCTTTGTGTTGCCTCCATAGGCAGACAGAATGGTTCATCAATAATACACAAAAGAATGATTTAATTCCACAGTGTGGAAAGACCTCAATTTCAAAAATCTCAACTGTCAAGTGGGCAAATAAGCAGGCATAGCCTCTTCATAATATTCCAATGCCAGTCTTTTCCAACATATAGGCTCAGAAAATATAATAACAGCAACAAAATGTTTGCAGCTAAATGACATCAGCACGTGAAGAAAATAGTAGTAAGCACAAAATATGAATGCCAGATGGCTAATAACTAACATGAGTAAACTACAACTACAATAGCACATGTCCTACCATACAAAGAAAATAAAATGCAGAGGAAACCATCAAAATATTTTCTTACATCTAGGCATATACTCAATGAATAGTATGTATATTACATGTCATCAAAATAGAAATTACATTGAGTAAGCTTCAGTACCATATATAGTATCCATATCACATGATAGGAAACAAACTTCATAAACAATATAAAATGTGAAAAATGTCCTTGTATTCCAGGTTATTGAGATTTGCAAATTTCATTCTAGGTATCAGACTTATAAGGTTTCAATTCACTAACATTTCTCAAACCAAATAATTTCCTAGATTTTGGATAGATTAATCTGTAAGCATTTGGGTGAGGATTTTCTTTCACCTCAAATGGTCCTATATAAATGTCAAAAAATTTCTTTAGTTCTGAAGTCATAAGTTTAGATTTTTCTGTCATTTTAACCAAAACCAAATCACCAATATTAAAGTGTGAAAACCTGCCTTTTGCATCGTGTCTTTTCTTTCTGTAATCTGCTTGTTTTTTCATGGTGACTTTTAAAATTTGTTCTCTCTCCTGAGGTGACAAAATTTGACAAACTGGAAAGTCTATGTGTTCAGTAATAAAGCTAGTGGGTCTTTTGTTAAACATAATTTCGAATGGTGAAAAGCCAATGGATGTATGTTGCAAACTGTTCATTATGTCTTCGTAATCATGTACATATTCAATCCAATTTACATGGTTATTACTACAATATGTTCTGCACAACCTCCCTATCTCTGTCATGTACCTCTCTGCTGGATTACTGGACAGGTGATAAACTGAAATCAAAATATGTTTTATGTTTGCATTTTCAACAAAGTCTTTCCACACTTTTGATGTAAATTGTGAGCCATTGTCTGACAAGATTGCTGGTGGAGTACCTACCTTATTGAAATAATCACTGGTTAATTTAGATGTAATCTGTTTACTCGTGGCTTTCCTTAACGGATACAATTTGATGAATTTTGAGACTATGTCAACAATTACAAAGATAAAACTCTAATCTTCTTTTGACTTGGGGAGGGGTCCGTAAGTGTTGCAAGCTGTCAGCTCAAAATATTTGCCAGGCAAAATATTTTGCATCATCCCTCTGCGTGTTTGATTACTCACCTTTACTCTTTGGCATCAGTCTCAAGCTGCTAATTTTTTCTTCACTATTCTGGCAATATTATAAAAATTGACGTTTTCCTGACTCTTTTGTATGCATTTGACAGAACCGCAATGTCCAAAGCTCTCATGTATATACTTAACTAATGTGTCTATGAGCTGCTCAGGCCAACGTAATTTCCAGTCATCCAAATCAGGTCTTAATTTTCCAAACAGAATTCCTTTGTGTACCTTATAATAATCATCTACCTTTTGCTCAACTCCCAAATAACTTTTTACCAATTTCCAATTTCCATCATGATTTTGGTGTCTCCTAATGTCATTGCATATTTTTAAAGTTTCTCCTTCCACTTTTACCCCTTCAAATACATAATTTTGAAATTTTTGTCATCAATGCCTGTTTCATTATCAAAATTTAGCCCATCAGCTGACCTAGAAAGTGCATCAGCAATAACATTTTCCTTCCCCTTAATATATTTAATTTCGTAATCAATTTGTTGTAAAAGTAATGTCCATCTGGTGATTCTACTATGATAAAACCTACGCTCCTGTAAGTAACTTAGTGCTTTGTGGTCAGAGTAAACGATCACTTTGTGTCCAAGAAGATAATTTTTAAATTTGTTGAAAGCCCAATGTATAGCCAAAAGTACTTTTACAGTCACAGTGTAAGTCTTTTCATACTTCTGTAACACTCTACTAGCAAATGCAATGGAATGGTGTTCAATATGATCTCTTACGACTTTTTCCTAAAATAAATGTGCTCCTAATCCTGTATCACTGCTGTCAGTCATTAAACAGAAGGGTAAATACATGTCAGGCCTATATAGAATTCTGTTCTGTGAAAGTTGTTTCTTTATCTCATCAAATGATTTTTGACAATCAGATGACCAATCCCAGACAGTATTTTTCTTTAATAGATCAGATAAACAGGAAGCATTCATAGCTTGAGTACTGACACACTTTCTATAAAATCCAGCAAGACCAAAAAAAGATTTTAATTGTTTTTTATTTTTAGGAACAGGAAAATTCTTTATAGCTTCAATTTTTTCTCTGTCAGGTTCAATCCCCTTTTCCGAAATAATGTGTCCCAAAAATTTCAATTCACTTACTCCAAATTTACATTTTTCTAACTTTGAGGTCATACCCCCTTCCCTTAATTTTCTACACACCTGTGTTAGCAATTCAAAATGTTCTTCCCATGTTTTTCCAGAAATCAAAATATCATCTACATATACAGTAAGTTTAGACAGTAGTTCATCCCCCAAAACAAGATTTAATGCTCTGATAAACTCAGCAACAGAAACAGTTAGTCCAAATGGTACAACACAGTAATGATAACTTTTTCCCCCATACAAGAATGCAGTATATTTTCTAGAATTTATTTCTAAAGAAATTTGGTGAAAGCCTGAACTTAAGTCTAAGCTACTCATGAATTTCACACATTCAAATTTATGTAACAGTTCATCTATGTTTTCTGGATGATCATTTTTTCTTTTCAAAAATTTGTTAAGGTGCCTAGAATCAAGTACAAGTCTAACACCACCTCCACGTTTGGAAACAACCACCAAAGGATTATTATAATCACTGTTACTTCTTTCGATTATACCCCATGCTTCCATTTTTTGTATCTCACTCTCTACTTCTTTTCTTTTTGCAAATGGAATACTATAAGGCTTGAGAAAAAAAGGTTCATGATTTTTAAGGTGTAAAGTGCACTGATAATTCCTGACTCTTCCAGGTTTTTCATTGAATCTTGAAATTCCCACAATAAATTTTTCAACTGTGTCTTTTGATCACTGTCCAAAATAATTGCTTCCTCTACTTTGCTTTTAACTAGGTTTTCATAATTTTGACCAGAAAAATTTAGCTCAGGCTTGTTATCAAAACAATACAAATTCTCTTCATAGTCTATGATTTTCCTGACATGATTGCAACCTTGTCCACAGTGCATAATAAAATGTTGTGTACACACAATAACATTGCTTTTGGGTTCAACATAATTAACTTCATCTCACTCCAGCTAAATGCAGCACTTACCTTTAACACCTAGTGAATGCCAAACAATATGTTCTCTTCTAAACTTGGAATAACAAGACAACTCTGCTCAAATTTTACATCTTCTATTTCAAATGATAAAAATACTTGACATTTGATGACTTTACTATTTTTGCCTGTAGCTCCTCTTATCTTTACTCCCATCACAGGGGCCTCAACAAAATCAACACTGTCTTTAATTTTATTTCTGACTTTTTCTGAAATAGCTGAAATAGGACTCCCTGTATCAATGACACATTTACCGTCCAAATTTTTTACTTTAGCTTTAATGTATGGACATCCTAATTCACATTTTTCTACTTTCTCTTTTGATGGTTCATGTAACAGGTCATTTTCAATTTCTCTAAAATTACCCTCATTATTTTCCTGATCAGTTTTTAACAGCTTCACACACACATTGACACTTTCATTATCATCATCTATGGATACAACAGGTTGAGCATACAACAGATATTCATTACATTTTACACTTTGCCACCAGTGAGGATATAATCTTCTACAAATTTTAGCTAAATAGTTCCACAACTCTTCCCTATCTGTTTTGTAATTGCAACTGTTCTATAATATTTTAAAAAATTTTCACCTTTTCCTTCAGAACTTGTATGTGGGTTTAAATACTTCATACTATTAGCTGGCACAACATTACAGTGCTCTGGTACATTAAATTGGTTACACTGACTTAACTTTACCTGTTCTTCAGATGCATGAGTGTCCTCTTCCTCATTACTAACCACACTTACCTCATCATAATACTCACAATTATCAACTTCATTATCACATAGCTTCACTACTTCACTTGAAATAATCTCGACGAATACTTGATACTTACCCACAGCATTAATCTCACCATTACTTACCTCCATACAACTCTCAACATCATTAGCTTCCAAATTTTCATCAAAATCAAAACTTTCCTCATCATGCATCCTATCCAGTCACATTAAGTTCCATCTCTCTCTCTTCACATAACTTTTCATTTTCATTAAATAACTTATTCAAATCAGAGCTGTAATGTTTGTCAGATACTTCAGAATTACATAGATTATTATTCTCTATCCAATTATAAAATTCTGGCACAATTGCAATATCCTCATCTGGCTTGTTTTCAGAAGTAGTTACCTTATTGCTTTCAACATGATTATTTTCTCTTATTGTATCCCAAAATTTCTGATCAAAATATAAGTATTAATTTGGTGTTGAACATGAGTGCCTGTTATTTGTGGTGTGTATTTGTTTTGTCTTCCACTGGTTTTATTATAATAATAAGTTACATTTCTCTTTCTTCCTCTGTCTGTAAATTCCTTGTTGTTATTGTAGGTCCTATTGTGATTAAATTTTCTTGCCCCAAAACTGCAGGCTCTCATTGAGGCGGTCCGGTGTTTTCCTGCCTGTTTTCTCTGTTTGATCTCCAATTTTGTTCCCCTTGTTTCTTTCATCCCATCTGTTTCTGTTTCCAAAATTTCTATCCCTGTCCCTGTCATTACCATCATGATCCCTATTGTTTCCCCTGTGTTGTTCGTATCTATTGTCTCTGTATTCTCTTCTCTCTCCATACCTGTTTGATTACCACCCCCCCCTGTTGGTGTTCACCATTGTTAAAATTTTGCATATTCCCTCTTTCTAATGCCCTATCCAATTTATCCACATATTTTAAAAATTCTTCCACAGAATAATCAGACCCATGAACTAAATCCCATTGCAATTTTTCAGGTAGCCTTCTTTTCAGCGCATTATTTGTGTCATTTCATCAAAAGGTTTATCTAAATGTATTAATTTTCTCAATTGATCTTTACAAAATGCTTTCATAGTGCCCACTCTCCCTCTGAAAATAGGTCCATTTAAAAATTCAGATTTAATTCTTCCCTTTTCAGATTCTGACCAAAATTTGTTTAAGAAGATTTTCTCAAAATTTACAAAGGTTTCCCACTGATCGAAATTTTGGTTAGCCCAGGTTAGGGCCTCCACTTCAAGAATTTTTTTGAGAAATTTAATTTTTGAATTATCAGACATTCCTGGCACAAAATTATCCTTGGAATGGTGCAAAAAATCATCTGGGTGCAAATTATCACAAGGAAAACTTTTCACTAACAGGTTCGACCATACTGGTCCATGACTGTGCAAATTCTTGTTAACAACATATTCTTCAACTTGATTTATTTTAGTTTTCAATGTGTCTAATTTATTGGTAAGATTTGATTCTAAACTGTCAACCTTTTTCTCAATGCTACTGACTGCATTAACACTGTTTACTTTCAAGTCATTAAATTTTTCATCTAGTGATTCATTTTAATTTTGAAGTTCCTAAATTTCCCTGGCTCTGTTACTATTTTCAGCAATGAATTCATTTTCAAAAACAATTAATTTTTTATCCACATCGTCTACCCTCGATTCTACCAGCTTTAAGTTACCTTCCAGTGTATTTTTGACCTTAGTTAACACAGTTTTTATTGCATTTAATTGCTTAATCAAATTCTCCCCTAACCTTTCGTCAATTTCAGCCCTCATTTCAGATCTTAAATTATTTATGTTTTCATTCTGCTTACTCAGAAACTGCATAATTAATTCTAACTTATCAATTTTTGGATCCCCCCTACTATTTCTTCCCCTTCATTAATTTTATCCATTATTAACTGTTAACAAAAAATGAACCACTAGAAATGACAATACCAATTAACAAAATTCGTTAGAATTTTTACTTAACTTATAGCTGCAGTCTTCTCCATCGGAATCCAGTCGTAGTGTTTATTTTAAATCCTTTGTCGTCCCATTGTTTTTTGCGTCCATTTTTCGTCCTGTGGTTGTCTCCTTTTGATTGTTAAGTATTTGACGATATGTTTCATAACAGATTCACTATGCACTTTTCCTAAAGCACATCTACACTAAATTTTTGAATATTTGGTGCTGCCTATCCTGGCTGAGCCCCCACGTTCTAACAACCCTACCACAACAAAGGTCAGCATTTAATAACGATTGTGGTGTTGCCCACGCTGCTAAATACTGAATTTTCGGGCAACAACAGTCATATTATGTGCCAGGTGTCATTAGTGCACAGTTAATAGTCATTTCATGTAATAATGAAAAAACTAGGCACTCATCTTTTCGCATTTCCCACGCTGGTCTCGTATTATCATGGCTCAATCGTTGGAAATCTAGGTGGTTATGATTCCAAGCTCGGATGCAAAGAGGCCTAGGTTTTATCGTGCTATATTAAAAAGTTATGTAGATGCGCTTCACAAAACATTCTTCAAGATTAAACCTTTCAAAGTTAGCACAATGGTGACGTAAAAAAAAAAAAAAAAAAAAAAAAAGATCAGCACTCAGAATTTAAGTTACACTTCCTTTTACTTGCTTTTATTGCAATATCACGTAAACACAAAACATCACTTCACAATACAAAACATACTTGAAAACATCTTCCACGCAGTCACTGTTAAATTTCACATTTTATAAGCGTACTACAGTACGCGTCTTTCCAACATGTCGTCTAAGACTTGACCTTCTCAAGGTCCGACTGTCTAACAAGTTAACAACTAACTAATAATCGCTTACGCGCCAAAAAGAAGAGTTACAAGTACGTCAAAGATCATAGTGACAAAAGAAAGAATACACATAAGAATAATATCACTGCAATATAAACATATCGATGTATCACAAATGAAATCAAATCTGAATGTTGTCTCGTAAATACGGTAACTACTTTACAGTAGAATATTACTGGTATCGAGAGGTTCAGGTGAGGTGGGGTAATGGTTGCGTAATTCAAGTACCATTACAACCTGTAGAGAGTTAATTGGTGATAGTCGGGATATGTCTGATGAATATTGTGGTATATTACAGGCCAGTGCTGTTTTGGTTAGGGTGTGACCAGTATAATCATGTGTATGAGACCACAGGATGCATATTAGTGACAAAAGACATTTATGAGCCTGGAAGTTAGATGAATAGCAGTCTGATTGGGACGCTAGGAGCACTGCAAGGAGTGTTTAACGCATGTTGTCAAGCATCAGGAACAGATTCAAAGTGCGCGACGAGGTATGGTGCACGAGGTCGAGGTTGAGGGCACGGTCCATATCTCAAACATCTGCACCATGTGGGATGTAATAACACACGAATCTGTGAATGAGGAGAGGAAGGTTATGGTGATCATGTCGTTCTCAGATGTCCCCTTTCTCAGGTAAAGAGAGATTTCAGGTAATTAGACTGCAGTCTGCAAGCAATTATAAGTGACCATAATTTTAGGTGTAAAGTCAGTATGATTTCACATCAGATATCCAAAAGGCAACTGCTTAACTTTCAGTCTACAAGATCAAGTGGACGCTCTGAGTATCAAAATAGTGTCAACAGTTCACAAAAGTATTTTCTGAGTTAGAAATAATAATAGGCGCATACACATATTAAGTGACCATCCACATGGGTATACACTGACTTGAGGATTGTCGAAGCACGCACATACCAATGGTGTTGTAGAATAGTGTATCAACAATAGGTTTAAAAGTAGGAGTAGCTGTAGATAGTTGGCAAACCTGAGGTTCTTAAGATCCTGAGTTAATTCCCCTTATTTTACGTTTTTTAAAATTAATTCTTATTTTTCTAATGTTCTGTTTCAATTCTACTTTAATATTACCAATGGTTGCCGTTAACATGATTTACTACTACAAATGTGATATGAAACATTGTATGTCACCATTATTAACGAATTTAGAGTTTCCAGAAAACTGGTCTAAGATTCGTAGTAATAAACTGAATTGAATAGAACTGAATTTCTTCAGATTTTATCAACATGTTAAACATACTTACGTCTGTCATCTGACAACTTTAAACTCACAATGTTTAGGAAAATTCCATTCGGCCAAGTCCAAAAATGCCCCACATCGCGAACATTCTGTGAGAAAGTGGTAACACCTCCATTTGGCTTTCCCAGAAATGTAGTGTAACAGTTGTGATACTAAATGTAACTGGGTTCTCTCTTTTGATGCTAGTCAGTTGTCAGGATGAGCATTCTAAAGCTTTCTGTCAGGGTGAAAATATTAAATTAATCAATTTTTCTCTCTTAACAACATGTGGGCATGGTGGGTTCTTCCTCGGCTCGAGTATGAGGTAGAATAAAACAGCATTTTTACATAAGATAACTTTTATTGAAAGTTTCGTACAACTGTATCTTACTGGATGTTCTGGTTCGGAGAACGGCAGCTGTGTCGTTTGCGTAGCCTTCTGCTGCGGCAGCGGCGGCGTCTAATTACGCGTGGCGGTGTGTATCTCGTGTCGTCGTCTCGCCCAGCTGACTGGAGACGCGCATCGCGCTGTGGCCCGTTTAATTATTGAGAGCGAAGCCGTGCATCAAATGGTGATACCTTGGATGTGGAGTCCCAGTGTTTCTCTTCTCTAAGCGGCCGCGTGTGTTGTGCGTCGGCCAGCGGAGCGGCGCGGCGGGGGAAGGCCAGTGTCCCGGACTCGAACAATGGACTCCCACTTGCCAGTCTTCGGCTGTCAGATCTTCATCCCAGCTCACAGGTGACTGCTGATGTGAGGCCGTCTCCTTCCCGTCCTCACGAGTCACCCGGGTACGTAAAAATCAGATTTCAAGTACCTTTTAACTTCTGTCTTCTGGCGCCGAGGCTGCTACTTGCTATTCCATTACAGCGGCGGACTTGGTGCGTCTGTGCATGATGTAGTCTCTTCTTGCATGACGGTCTTCAGCACCGAAACTGACTGAAGACTACTGCTACGCTTCTTCACTTCTACGTCTTCTTCATCTCTCGTCTCCGTCTCTCGTCTTCGTCTCCGTCCGTCGGGCCCACTGCGTCTCGCGTATTTATTCACTTCAGTTTACTGGAGGTGAACGACTTCACGGTCATTGCCTCTTCTGTCACGTTGAAAAGCTTCTCGAAGAATCTTCTTAACGTCGGTCATTGGCTCTTGTAATGTAGGCGAGGGCCTTTGATCACATGTGACGACTGAGAAACACGTGAGGCGGTCATTGCCTCTTCTGTCACATTGAAAAGCTTCTCGAAGAATCTTCTTAACGTCGGTCATTGGCTCTTGGGATGACGGCTGAATCGACAGCGTCCGTTTATGTGGAACTTGCTGACTTCACGGTCATTGTCTCTTCTGTTCTGCTGTTGTGCCCACTGTTTGCCAGTATGTAACTCTCTAAACTAAACCAACTTTTTCATTTATATTCTAATTTCTAGTTCACTTTGATTTCACTAATTTATTTACTTAAGTACCACTCAACAGTAGGTATAAAAGATACTGCAGAGGAGCTTCTTGGAATAATTTCTACAGATGCTGCAGAACTAGCTGTGGGAGTTCCTGAAAAACTTGCAGCTGTCCAACAGGCTCTGTGCTCAGTTTTATCCATTTGCGAAAATTCTTCACTCTATTCCCGTAACACTAACTTTTGACAGGTAAGTATATTAATGTGTTCAGCTGATGTATGGAAAGGGTCCGTGTTGGCATTCCCAGCAGCGGCTGCTTCCGCCGCTCTTACACATGATTATAAAATACAGGAAAAACAGTTAGCTGGAAACCACGGAACTTTGACAAGAAATGTGTCACAATATTTGAATGAAAATTAGGTTCTAATTACAACGATTTACAACGACAGCAGCTCACAGAGAAGCGGCGACAGAGTGTAAGTAAGCATGGCTAGTGGGACTTACCTTAATTTTTCGGCAGGGAAAGGTGCGCCGGCGACGGCATCGACGTCAGTAACGGCACGTCGACGGCAGGAACGACAAACAGGATCCTCTAAAATTTGGCACCGACTCGCAGTGGTCACTGGAACTCTCGTTGAATGAAGGCATAGCGACAGAGGCGGTGGCTCGGGCGGGACTGCCACCCACAACGATGTGGTGGCAGTGCGGCGTAGAGGGTGTGCCTCTGTGGCCGGAACGTTGGTGAGTAGCGGCCCACGCGAGTTTTCACGCAGCGCGGCATATGTGGACACATCTGAATGACAAGAAAAGTTGGGAAAACGATTCACAGTGTAGTCTGGCCGAGCTCAACACTTGTATAAAAAATATGTGTGAAATCTTATGGGACTTAACTGCTAAGGTCATCAGTCCCTAAGCTTACACACTACTTAACCTAAATTATCCTAAGGACAAACACACACACCCATGCCCAAGGGAGGACTCGAACCTCCGCCGGGACCAGCCGCACAGTCCATGACTGTAGCGCCTTAGACCGCTCCATCACATGTATAGGAAAGTGTAGTGTTACTAAGCGCTAACGACGTGCAGCAAGGTGTGGCATCCATCGGCAAAACAAAATATTCGTATGTCAAAGTGTACAGTGTATTCGAATCTTGCAGATGATATCTGCGTACAGGAATTGGCGACGGCAAGGCAATTTTAGGATTTGGGCGTCTGGGAGTGCATGAAAATCGAGGGAATTTATCCAAAACGACAAATGGATTGTGGTTCCATACAACTGTCTGATTTTTTTTTCTGAAATCAACATCTAACAGATACCAGTGGCGCTTGGGAGGCGACTAACAGACTGAGGGGCATATTGCTCATGAGAGGGACAGATGTTCCAGTCGAGGGCTAGCTGCCAAAAGTGAGTCAGGTCAGGCCCCACATTACCATTTGCAGTTCTTTGATTTGTTGCTGGAGGGTTTCCTATAAGAGTTCCCTTGTCAGCAAATTGGACCAAAATGTGGGCTGGTGACCTATATCCAGTGGTAACTGCTACCAGATCAGCAATCCCTGCGTAAGCATGGCTCTGCGGCGAAACACAGCTTGGCTGTATAAAGAACGAAAGTTTGAAAAAATTTAAATGTTATCACACTCCAGTGTGGAAGAGAGAAATAGCGTGAGCTCCAGGGAAATGATAGATGGCAGAAGCAAGAGTAAAAATACGTTCATATAAATCTAAATACTGAATGCGACACCCTTTATGCTTTATATAGAGTATGGGTTTATCTATTAGAAAGCATTACTCTGAAAACACTCTATACTGTTATCAAACATGCCATAATGCCTTAATTTAGATTGCGCCTTAAGGGCACTATTTGGATAGATAGTTTTGCATTGTATGGTTTCAATTTCTTTCAAGAAGTTAAGCATCAGACCTCTAGGTTGGATATGCAAGTTTTCTTCCCTAATGTCATGTACGTGAAGCATCTCCCAAATCTTTTTTTTTTTCCTTTATTGTGTTTCAATTCCCCATCGGGGCGGGCTGGCAGCAGCATAGGAGCTGCTCTTCAGCTGAAAGACAGAACAAAACAATAGAAGACTTTTAAAATCAGCAAAGGAGGGATTAAGGTGAACATAGATATAAAAAAGGGGGAACAGCATGGAAGGCAATAGACAAAAAAAAACGGGGTGACTGTAAAATGGAGATAAAAAACTTTTTAAAAGTAGCACATATAAAAAGCCACACACTGCGACGGTTAAAAGAACACAAGGCACAGTATGACTGGAGCATAAAGGTAGCAACGGATGGCATAGCACATAACGTAACACTGATGGCGAACCTCAAGGCAGGACACAATTAAAATCACATCTCTTGACGCACACGAGTAACAGCACTAAACACAACACTGATGTGGCACACTGATGATGAGCAATACAGAGGATCTGCCAGGCGCTCGGAGATGAGGGAGACCTGAAGAAGGGAGGGAGGGGAAGAGATGGGGGAGGGGAGCAGGGGGCGCACGGGAGAGGGCCAGGTAGGGTGGGAAGGAGAGAGGCAAGTATGGGGTGCAGGGTCTCAGGGGTGGGGGGACGGAGGGAAATCCGCTCTGGGAGAAGGAGGAAAGAGGAAAGGGGGCCCTGGGGAGGGGGGGGGGGGGGGAACAAGGCCAGGTTATAGTTGGAAGGAAGGGTAGATGTCACGGCGAAGTTCGTCATCCGGGAGGGGGTCCCAAATCTCTTGTGGTTCCCTTTTTAGGTACTCTACGTCGACGTTTGCTCGTAGATACGTATCGTCGGTAGGTTCTCCGGCTTTACTTCCCGACGTGACAGGGACGACTTTCCGACGAGGTGCGGGCCTTGTGTTTTGCTATTACTGTAGATCTTGTAAATATCGCTTTTATTTAGTAATTTGTCCGGCTAAAACTTTCCACTTTTATGATTAAGACAGCCTGCGCCACCTTTTGGAGGGAGTGGGGACGTCAAAGAGTCGCAAAAGTTCATATTAAGCAGTCCGTAAAACACGTAAACGTTCAGTTAGCATGTTAGTTAATGCTTACGCTTTCCGCTAGATGGTGCTGACTTACTGCTGAATAGCTTTGGTTCCATAAAACCTTCACTGATTAGTACTAGGTAAATGAAACAAGTACAACACTCTTGTATTTGACTTTCACTCTATATTCAAGGATTAAGATGGTGATGAATGATGGTCTATTTAAAAGGTTCCTAGCCTGGAGGAATCTAAATAGTCCGCAAATGCCGATATGCACGCGCTCTATGTCCAGATTCGCAACTAACGCCACACGACACTTTCAAAAGTCCACACGTTAATATCTGAATACCGGTACCTCTGAATTCACTCGTATCAGCAGATAATTTGAGTTTCTGTCGTCTATATGTCCGTAAAGTTCCAATCTAGCACTAAAGTCCTAAAATCCCCTTAATACTCCGTTGCTACCAACAGTCAGAGATCGTTCACTATATCGCTTTTAATCTCCGTAATATTCTAACAGTTTATCGTGAATCTTAACACGATAATTTCCAATCTAATTATTGTCTCGCTGAGTGACACTGGTTCCCCGCCCTTTAACGAAACAATCAAGGAAAAAAGGTGGCAATAATGACGATCAGGCTTTTTTTTAAGGTTTTTCATCACAAGACTTTAACGTCACTGCCTTCTCCATGACGGAGCTTCCGTGGCTTTGCTGTACTTAACCGTTTGCTTGTTACACGGTTAGCATTCTTCTAATACCATAAGGGTTAATACCTATGATAACTTTTTCTTTATTTTGCATTTTGGGTATCCTTTGAGACTTTTTTCTTTTTCTTTCTCTTATTTCTTTTTCAGATCTCATTCTTATTTTTATTTTTATTTTACCTCAGGGGCCATGGGAGGATAATTTATTTCAGTCTAGGGGCTTTTGTGTGCTTTGTTTTGTTTTGTTATGGGTCTTGGTTTCTCTTTCATTATGATGATATGAGAATGAATACATCGATCTCTGGCAACGACGCTTGTACATGCCGCAAATATTTCAAACAAAATGTACATTAATTTGTTACGTATTCGGTGGGAAGCCACCACTTATAAATTTCATGTGTCTTGAGACTTGATAGGGGCCCAGCAGCAAGCAGCGTCATCAAGGTCCACATCACATCACCCGGTTGGGCTGCAGCTTTACTGTGGAATGCAGTGAGGACTTTTTTCTTCTTATGAGACTACATAACAATGCAGTTAGATCGCTAGTTTCGAATGGCAGACAGATTCAGGTGTTACTTTTTACGTATTCGACAGCTGGCGGTCTCTTGATCTGGCTATCCGTCCATGCTGTCGAACCGTTAGTATTCTTGATTAGACATCTCTTCGTTTGACTATGCAGATTATCAGTTTTCGTGTACTGCCACTTTTGACGGTCGGACGTCTCTTGATTATGATCTTCATGATCATAGGCTAAATGATTCTTCACGTACGGCTACATTTTATGGTTGGACGTCTCTTGATTATGCGATTCGTCCGTGCAATCAAGTTCTTCATGATTGTTGGCTGGGTGGTTCTTCACTGGACGATCCGTCCGCCTTTAATTAGCTGTTTTGTTGTTAACTGGTCGTCTCTTGAGATGACTCCACGACCCTATACAGGAACGCAGCGCCATCTCGATGGACGCGATTTAAGTTTCTTCCACGCGACCGCTTCTTGCAGTAGCAGCGCGGCCGCGTTAAGATTACTCTGCATTATTGAGCTGCTGTTCGCTGCGACAGTTGACTTGTTCAGTTGTCTCGTCAGTCGCTACTTGTTCGAGCATGCGTCCCGGGTTGTTGTGGCAGGATCCCCAGTGGTAATGTGAACAGTTTGGCTGTTCGACACATGGCTGCCACTGCTTCAGTTGTCTCGTTCACTCCTCCCATGAAACAAAAAACTATTAATTGTATCACACCACGACAAACACATGTTTATTTATTAACCTCGGTAATTCCGTAAAAATGTTCTCGACATGCTCCTTCTATTGTACTGTGAGATTTAAGTCCTACATTTATATCATTCATTTACTAAGTATATAGACATAGCACAGAATATTCCATACAGTAAATCCACACACGCATGAAATATATCTTAGTTTGCTCTCCTTTAGGAGTCTGTTTTCATCTTAACATTTAGAAGTTCATTCAGTAATGATCATCAATGCAATATTCAGTCTCATCGAGTCATATTCAGATCTATGAATTACGACAAATATTATTATAGTCACCACCCAAAATTAGGATATCATCATCACGTATTTACACTTGATAATAAGTTTTGCTTACAAGGAAACCTCCCCATCGCACCCCCCTCAGATTTAGTTATAAGTTAGCACAGTGGATAGGCCTTGAAAAACTGAACACAGATCAATCGAGAAAACAGGAAGAAGTTGTGTGGAACTATGAAAAAAAACAAGCAAAATATACAAACTGAGTGGTTCATGCGCAAGATAGGCAACAGCAAAGATAGCGTCAGATTAGGAACGCCGTGGTCCCGTGGTTAGCGTGAGCAGCTGGGGAGTGAGAGGTCCCTGGTTCAAGTCTTCCCTCGAGTGAGAAGTTTAATTTTTTTTTCAGACAATTATTATCTGACAAACTATTATGTTTCATAACTTTTTTAGGAGTGATTATCACATCCACAAGAAAATCTAAATCAGGCAACGTAGAAGAATCTATTTACCCATTCGGCAAGTGTACAAGGAAGGCTCAAATGGTTCAAATGGCTGTGAGCACTATGGGACTTAACATCTATGGTCATCAGTCCCCTAGAACTTAGAACTACTTAAACCTAACTAACCTAAGGACAGCACACAACACCCAGCCATCACGAGGCAGAGAAAATCCCTGACCCCGCCGGGAATCGAACCCGGGAACCTGGGCGTGGGAAGCGAGAACGCTACCGCACGACCACGAGATGCGGGCTACAAGGAAGGTGGGTCGATAACATATTCCTGTCATGTGACGCACATGCCCCCACCAGTGTCCTATAGAATACATCAGACGTGTTTACCTGTGGAGATATCGGTTGACCTATGACATCGCGATCAAATGTTTTTGGTTACCATTGGAGAGGCACGTCCTTTCGTCTACTAGTCGCACGGCGCTCTTGAGCTCACATTGTCCTTGATGTTGCCTATGTTGCGCATTGACTACTCAGTTTGTATATTTTGCTTGTTTTTTTCATAGTTCCACACAACTTCTTCCTGTTTCCTCGATTGATCTGTGTTTAGTTTTTCAAGGCCTATCCACTGTGCCAACTAATAACTAAATCTGAGGGGGGTGCGATGGGGAGGTTCCCTTGTTAGTACCATTACGTGATAAAATCCTTAGAATATCACTTGTATCTGGATTACTAAACACCACACGTTTGCAATACGAACTTTGACGGAAACCTATGTCACAGTGCACGTCGGCTTCCGTCTGTTCACAGTACCTAATGCTCTGACTACTTTAATTATTACGTCAATTTACGGTAACACTTCAAGATTACTGTCTTGCAGTACTATTCATTATAACCTTGATGTCTATCCATCACCGATAACACTGTTTGTGAAATTGAAACACTTAATAACATCAAAGATTAAGGTGCCTAGGCTTCTGTCTATTTTCAGTACCTTTCACCATAATCGTTATCCAACGCTAACAATGTATTAATGAAGTATCAAAGTTAACTCATTAAAATGAAATTAATCAACAACACAACTCATTTCTACACATAACTTACCAATTTCTGTAACACAATTACTTCACATTGCAATACCAATCGGGTTCAATGACCACAAATCATCGGAACATCTTACATCTACAACTAAGTGTAATTTTATATAAAAAAATTCATTTCACATGTAGAATCTTTTTAAATCTTTATGAGGGTATAACCCTTTTATTTTTAACTGATCCTGTGGATTGCCTAATAAGTAGCTTCTCCATGAGGAATTCCTACGATTTTGAATCGTCCTTCGTATAACATAAGCCATTTCGTATGCCTACGGTTAATTTTCGACGATTTCAGGTGAGTCTTTAAGAGTACCAAATCTCCAACGTTGTAGCTAACAATTCTGTTCAGTGTCCGGTCGTATCTAGCTGTGCGTTTGTTGGCTTTCAAAGTTAATCTTTGTTTGACTGTACATAACATTTGCTCTCTATTTAGTTGGATAGAAGTGCAGCTAGGCAGTGACTTGAACCATGAATCATCTGCTTCGCTTAATCGTATTACATGACATGGTGGAAACTCTGTACTGGTATGAGGTAGTTGGTTATGCATTTTTTCGAACATTGGCAATAAATCGATCCATTTAGTATGTTTCCAACTCACGTGTACTCTTACAAACTTATTGAAATCTCTAAATATCCTCTCGACAGGCGAGGATTCTGGGTGAAAGCGACTAACAAAAATACATTTGACATTCAATTTAGACAAACCATCCTCCCATATGTTACTGACAAAATAAGACGCGTTGTCTGTCAGTACCACCTTTGGTTTCCCAACCACTGGCACATACTTTTTACTAAATATATTTAATAACTGCTTGGTGTTGGTACTTCGAAGCAGGTATAACTTGATATGTTTGGAAAATAATTCATAAAATGCAACTGTGTATCTAAAGTTCCCTCTCGACTTGGGCAAGGGTCCAATGACATCACAAGATACTAAATATAACAGTTGCTTAGGCACTATAGGATGTAATTCTACCTTACGGCTGTAGTTCACTGGCTTAGCCTTTTACATACCACACACGTTTGTAATACTCTTTGCACTTCCCTTTTCAGATTTTTGAAGAAACAATGTTCACTGATTTCCGCCGCACACCTCTCAGGTCCACAATGTCCCCATAACTGATGAACATACCAACATAGATCGCTAACATGTACCATAGGTATACATACTCTCTCTTTATATTCACTACTTTTAATCCTATGGCACAGAACTACATCAACTAACTTATAATTATTCTTAACTACATGTTGATTTTCGTTATTCAGTAAGGTAATAACTTTACCCCAAACTGGATCTTGGGGTTGGAACTTAGCTATTACCTTACACATTATTCGAAAACTTTTCTTAAGACGGAGTACATCCATCTGCATTACCTTAAAATTATTAGTGGCTTGAGATATTTCAGTACATTCACTCAAACCAGGTGGCAATCTGGATAAAGCATCTGCTATGATGTTACATTAGCCACTGATATATTTGATGTCAATATCGTATTCTTGTAGCAATAGATACCACCGAAGTAGTCTACTATGTAATAATTAGCGTTTCATTATAAAGGACAGCGCTTTATGATCAGTATAGATGTTTATCCTACGTCCGTAGACGAAATAACGGAATCTGTGTAGCGACCAGACAATAGCCAAAATTTCTAACTCTGTTGCTGTATATGCTCTCTCACAACTACTTAGAATCCGACTTGCAAATCCTATAATGGAAATATTATCTAAATCGTAGCCCTCATCATTTCAGACGCATTGGACATTATACTAAATGTTTTATACAAGTCAGGGTGTGCAGGCATTCTAGCATTCAACAAAGCACTATGAATCCTTTCGAAACTAGCTGTACATGCGTCAGTCCACATCCATGGTACGTTCTTTCGCAATAACCTCAACAAACTATCGTCGTTTAGTATTTTATTAGGTAAAGATCGACTAAAGAACGACACCATATCTAAATACGCTTTAAGTTGTCTCTTGTCCTTACGATATGGCAATTTTCTAATTATGTCAAGTTTCTTCGGATTTGGAGTTATCATGTGACCTAAAAATTTGATTTTATTTTTTCCAAACTTAGACTTGTTCAAGTTAACTGTTACACCAAATTCTTTAAATTTTTCAAATACTTTCTTCGACAATACAAGGTGTTCCTCCCAAGTTTGGGTTGCTATCAACAGATTGTTAACGTAAGTGGTCACAGATTGTAATAATTCGGGACCTAGGACCGTATCCAGGGCCGTGATAAAAACTTTTCCGCTGATGTTGACTCCGAACTGCAAGACCCTAAACTGATAACTGCGTCCAGCGAAAATAAATGCCGTATACTTCTGTGAATCTTCTGAAATCATGACCTGCCAATATGAACTTCTCAGGTGAACTGAAGATAATATCTTTACTCCATGAAATCTCTGTAACATTTCCTCTAAATTCTCAGGTCTTGTCATTATGTGTTTTACTATTTTGTTAATGTTGCGGGCATCTGAAACTATTCTAACACTCCCGTCAGATTTAATAACTTAAACTATTGGACAACTGTATGATGAATTCGAGGGTTCAATATTCTTCCACTCTAACATTTTCTTTATCTCTCTCGCTACCAACTCCTTTTTTAATGATGGTACAGAATACGACGCTCGACAGTAGGTTTGGTGGGGATACACTTCAAACTCGTATATAAAATCTTTAATTATGCCTGGTTTAGGAGCAAACACTTCTATATTATTTATTAAAACCTCGCTGAGTTCTACTCTTTGATTTTCAGACAAATACTCGGATTCACTAACCTTGTCGTTAATGGCTTGCTTGATATCCACAGTTTCTTGCACACTCAAATAACATAGTTGGTTTAATCTATTACAATCTTCGATCATGTCAGATGTCTCAGTGATTACTTGAAAACTATGTGAATACTTTCCTGTAAGCTCGACCCTCTTTATAAATTTAATTTCTACTCTTTGATCGTCAAGTACTAGAGAACATGTTCCTTGATTAAGGTTCAGTATTGCCTTGTGATCCCTTAATAAATTTCAACCCCAAATGCAATCGTAGGATAGTCCTGTGGTGATTAAATAATTTACATTCAATTTATGTCCCTCTAGATCTATTTATACTATTGTCTCCAGTTTGACGGGTACTGCATGGGCTCCTACAGCACCTGACACCACACAATTAGATACTGGTAACATAGGTAAAGCTTCTGTTTTCTCAAGTTGATCGGACAAATTGCGGCTCATAACACAATGCTGGAATGGTTGAATTCATTTTGCCCTCCTGCCCATCACCAGTCCGTGTTGGAAGACTTACCTGGGCTGGGCTAAGTTTGTTGGCGATTGACTTTATGTACCTGGTTGCTCCTCGACCACTACAACCCGTACGTCGTGATTCTGATTGCCCCATTCACTACTGTTGACATATGGCCTAGTCTCTGGTGCTCTTTGTTCCGGTACCATTCTATTTCAGGGATTACCACTTGGTATATTTCCTAACGGTTGTTTCCAAGGAGTCGGCGGTGAATTATTCCACCCTACCGCTCTCTGTTCACCATTATCCACTGAATTCCCTTCAAACTTCCGTTTCCGGTTACCGGTATTAACATTCCCACTATTATTGTTCCCATTATATTGATTGTTAGAGACATATACGTTGAAATTATTAGGTTGGTTGCTTCTCCTATTAAAATTGTTGGCAGAGACACAAATCCACTTCTGTTTGCACCAATTCATCACTAACAAATTGGTGCCCCCGAAGGCATGGTTTTGTTTTTGGAAACAGATGAAAATCAGATGGGGCGGTATGGAGGATGACTGACGATAGTGATCCCAAGCCGTCGGATTATTCCAGATGCCTCAGCCCTCGTGTGTGGTCTGTCAGTATCATGCTGAAGGAGAGAATGCTCCATGTGAGGATGCTCCATGTGTGGGCAAACTCTTGTAATTCGTGCATCCTGTATCTTAGGGGTTTTCACGCATTGACATAGTTGTGTTCCATGCTGTCATGCTACACGCTACAATTAGGAATCCTCTTGTAGCAGAGGTTGCAGATTGTGTCAGAAAAGCGGGAAGGTTGACCGAGTACTATGCATGACATCAAAATCTCAACCGTCATTGAGAACAGAATAAAAAATTGGGAGGCGCTACTTTTCAAGACGTTTGCGAACTTTGCTGATCTTATGAAACTATGATTGGTAGCCCTATTTCTAAGTAGGGGAACAAGCTTACGAATGAAATATGGGGTTGGCCGAGGGCTCTCCCACAGCCACTGCTTCACATGGCACATTTTGAACAAAGATTCTTTAATGCATTTCCAAAGTTTAAGGACAAGAAAATGGGCTATAAGGGGTACACCAAAGAAATAATTGCGATTTTTATGGTAATAGGGATCAGGTAGATGAAGTATTTAAGGTGCTTAATAGCCAAAATCCTTATAATAATTTTACTGTCGAATTATCACTGGGAGATAAGCCACCCTATTTGGATTTAAACATCTCTCTGAATGAAAGAAAAATTCTGTTCAGTCTTTATCATATGACCACCACAACATAATTTGACACAAAGTTCTGGACATCTCACGTCCCTTAAACATGTTGCCTTTAGAGCAATCCTCTATAGAGTGCAGGAAATTCCGTTGAACAATAGAGAGATAAAGAGAGAACTAGATACCATTAGATATGCAGCCCAGGTGAAATATTATTCTTGGAAGATGGTCAACAAATAGAAGAGAATATTGGCACAGGGGGTACGAAAAACGGATCAGAGGGTAGTATCCTCCTTAAGCAGAATGTGGAAGATAAGAAGAAGAGATGTTGCAGAGTATCTTGACGTCGACCAGTCTCAGATAAGGCGGGTCGGTGGCTGAGAGCCTTAAATGTCATAGCTGCATATTTAATACCCAAGAAAAATGGTCACTTGTTTGTACATAATGAAGAACGACAGGTTCACCTTATGGCAATACGAGTGTTCATGAGATTAATAGACCTCAGTGTGACTACAGATTCGCAGGCCAAATGAGTGAAGCTTCCATATCAGATATAAGGAGCATAATGCAGTGAATTATCCTGTCAGTCGTTTCCTTCCACCTAGCTCTCAATAATCAAAACTTACAGGATGTTAGCGAAGATTCAGATATCTGCCACAAGTGGCCTATAGGCCCAACACTGACATCTTGGAAGAAATTGAAATCATGAAATGTAAAATCAAGCATGCAGAGATTGATTTTAACAAACTGTGTTAAGGCTTTATGGAATGCTTCGTATCTATATATAATATTTTTGAGGTAGTGTATCCCAGAAGACAAACCCTATTTTCTGTAAAATGTACAGAATCTCAGATTTTTTTTTTAGGTTTTTATTATCATATATTTTTCATTTACTTCCACCACGACTTTTTTCTCTGAAGCTCGCGCTAATGCACTCATGTATGTTGATGTGTAATTATATGGACAAGAGAAAGCCACTGGCTTTTTACGGTGTGTAAATCATATATAGATCGAGTGCTTTCCTCAGCGTGAATTAAACAAGTGTAGCAGGTATTACAGGGGGTTGTGGACTTGTTCACATCAGCACAGTTGATTAGTTCTTATATTATGCATTTGTTACTTACAGGCTTCCTTGCTGAAGGTTCTCCTTTCTTAATATGTTCTTATTCATACATTGATTCCTAATATGTGGTTGTTAACTGCGTTTTTATTGATGTTGCCATTGTGGCGGTGATGTTGTTACATGGTGGTATCTGCCCTCACTAGTGGTGTTACGTGGTGGTAACATATACTATTATTGGCACTGTAGGAGATATGTCCACTTGCTTACTTTTTATCACATTTGTTAGAGGTGCAATTGGTTTACTGCAGGTGTTGCTATATATAATAATAGTGCAACTCTTGTCCATTGGCGGTTTTAGTGTGTTAGTGATAGAGCTTTTTCATGACATTTGAGATATGACGATAGCAGGGATACTAGGTTACAGCTTTCCCATGAGATGCTAGCCATTGTGCACTTGGGCCAGTACATTGACCATCACATGACATTTTAATTTTGGTGTTCGGCTGGTACGATGTTCTGTATGCACATGAATACAGAATTGGTAAGTTAGAATCTTTACATAAAGAGGACATACCGTGTATGAACTAACATCTAGATCTGGAGGCACTTTTTATAATGTTGGTGAGTGGAAGTCTGCTTTCCACACTGTGTGTCAGCACATATTACTGACAAGCCTAACCCATGAGCATGTGAGTTTGTATTGGTTCTATGCGTTATTTCGCCGTGATTAGTTCATGTCATGATATCAGTGGGCGTGATTACAATCTTTTATTTATGGGGCTCTGTTGTGTATTATATGGACCCAGTTTTCTGAACGGTTTTCTGTGCAACCACGAAATATATGAGATGTATTTTCTACCTACAGGGCGTGTACAAGAGCGTCACTATATTTCCCCCTTTTAGATGACTTCTGTGTATATTCTGTATGTACTGAGGTATTCTTTTCAATATTTTACTACATTTTTTTTTCTTATAGTTTCATAGTGCACTGACTGAAAAATAATCGCAACACGAAGAAGGAGTTGCACGAGATAAACAAAAGTTTGTAGGCCTGTTTTTACATCTGAAAAATGATGTATATTCACCTTTCGCGCCAGTCACACAAGAGTGGCGTTAGTAGCGTCACTACGAGAATCCAAATCAGACTTGTATTTAATACTAGCTGTAATGGTCTTCAATGTCACTTACTTTTGAGGCTGGCTGTAGTGAGCTGATGTTTGTCAAGAATGCTTTGAATGCGACAAAGACGCCGTTACCAACACCTCACTGAGTTTAAACAAGGTCATGTGACAGGGCTATGAGAAGCTGGATGTTCCTTCTGTGATATTGCTGAAAGACTTGACAGGAACGTTGCCACTGGACATGATTACTGATATCAGTGGTCTTGGGAATGTATGGTCGTAAGTAGACTGGGCTCCAGATTTCCATGTGACATTAATGACAGAAAAGACAATCATGTGTGGCGTATGGATCTGGGCCATCGTACTGCATCTGCAGTAGAAATACGAGCACCATTTAGCACCACATTGAGACAATGAACAGTTACAAATCGGTTATTTTCTTTGACGGCTTCGAGCCAGCTGCCCTGTAGCATGCGTTTCACTGACCCCAGAACGCCGCCATTTGCGACTTCAGTGGCGTCAGTGACAGGTCATCAGAGAGCAGGGTGCAGGTCTCTTGTGTTTTCTGATGAGAGCTGCTTCTGTCTTGATGCCAGTGATAGCTTTGTGTTGGTTAGAAGGTGGCCAGATGGGGGCCTGCAACCAACCTGTCTGCTTGTTAGACACACAGGACCTACAGCTGGAGTTATGGCCAAGGGTTTGTTTTTGTATGACAGCAAGAGCCGTCTCATGGTTATCCCACACAACCTGACTGCAAATCGGTGCGTCAGTCTGTTGATTCGATTAGTTGTGCTGCCATTCATCTATAGCGTTTCAAGGGGTGTCTTTCAACAGGATAACACTTGCTCACATACCTCTACAGTATGTTAACATGTTGCCTTGGTCTGCACAATCATCAGATCTGTCTCCAGTCGATCACATATGGGACAGTATTGGACGACAACTCCAGTGTCACACATGCAGCATTAACCAACCCTGTATTGACCGACCAAGTGCAACAGGCACCGAACTCAATTCCACAGACTGACATCTGACACCTGTACAACACAATGCATGCACGTTTGCATGCTTGCATTCAACATTCTGACGGTTTCAGTGGTTATTAATGTACTAACATTTCACATTTGCTAAGGATTTTCTTGCACTTACATAACCTGTGATCTTGCAGTATTAATAAATATGCTACCTAGATAAATGTATTCCTGAAATTCAATAGACTACATTAATTATTTTTAAATGTTACAATTTTTTCCTTCAGCTTATGTTTGATCATCACATTTAGTAGCAATTTTTCAGGTGACTTAAAGATGGGACCGTGGTCCTGAAACCTGATTATGCTTTTCTTTTTTGGAAAGTAAATTTAATACAGTTGCGTTTGGATTTAATTAAACATGAATAATATTTACATTCTATTGTTTATGTTCTTGCAATGTAGTACTGGCTGCTATCTCAAGTATTAGAGTAGGTTTTGGCTACTTAAATAATGTTGATCTGCTTGCTATATCTGGTGTCTTTCTTTTTTCACATATGATAATAAATTTTGACAGTGACTGTGAGTTGAACTCCATAAATTTTTTGTAATATTTCTCAATGTAATGTTGTTACATTATTGTGCACAGTTATTTATTCACACATTTTTGCTTGAGTCCTTGTTAATACTATAGTACTAGTGGGTATTGTACTTCAGTAATAAGAAGAAACGTAAGTTGTTTTCGCAGTAATGTCATGTTGAAACAATAAATATAACCATAATTTCTCAAGTAAAAAAAAAAGACAACTCCTAATTCACACAATTCTAATGCAACATCACTGAGAATGTTAATTTTGCCTCACAATTCTTCAATTTTAACAGTCTACACTGACAATATCAGTATGAAGTTTCTCGGCATAAATTAAGTAAAGTAACCTTCAATGCAGTATTAAAATAGATACTTAAAATGACAAAATGGATTGGAGTTGTTGACAGTATTAATTTTAATAATGAAATTACCATTAACATGTATGGTATTTAGAGAATAAGATTAATATGAATCTCATTATGAGTAACTGTTCATTACTAGCATCACCATCATCATGTGATGTTCTTGCCCTTTTTTGGAGTCTTTTCTTTTGAAAGAAGGCGCCATAAGTGGAGGAATATCGTTCACATTTTAAAAATTCTTATCTTGCACTTCATGCAATAATCCTTTGTTGGGGTGTTAAATGAGCTTTAAGGGAGTGGAGAGTAAAATGGGACATCAGGTTGACAGTACATTTGTTATACGTATTATATTCTTTATTCTGGCCCTGGGCCATAGTACATCAGGAGAAGCTTGGTTAAGGGGTCCAGTTTCTCTCATGCAAATGAAGTGACATCTGTTGTCTTTGACATCGTGAAGAACGGGGGCAAGAATGGTGTCACTCCAAAGCCACTATCAGCGACATCTCTGGCTGTGATCATGAAGACAGCGTGGCAGCGCAGCTGATGATGGTGGTGAATTTCCTCCAGTGAGTGGGCAACTTTCTTGTGACTCACGTTTGGCTGCCCTGTCTTGTGGTTGAACAGTGGAGTCCATACTGCATTCTGGGATGTCGCTCCAGTTGTCACAAGCTCATGGTTTAAGCTGTGATTCTAAGACAAGAATCATTTACTACACGAATGGCTGAGTACTTATATGCTGTAGACTATGTTAGTTTAAGACTTAAGGCTTGTACTCTACACACTTTCGTGGTAGCAAGTGAGGAAAGGCTTCCATCCTTCCGCTAGTGTACTGCAGTGTCACATGTTGCTATACTGTGCACAATGCCACTTGGCCGTGTTTTGCTTTGCAACACGTAACGCTCTCACCTCCCTGCGGCTGTCTCTGTTGCAAATCACTTCCGCTCCAGAGTATTTTTGGACCAAATGGGTCTATACGCTAGACTGACCTCCTTTTTATCAAATCCCGTCCCTCAGGTCAACCAAACTAGATTATCCTTTACACAAGAGTTCCTGGCTCTGTCAGCCCTGTTTCGTCTCTTAAGATTTTTTCTAACAATTGTTTTCTTTAACCCCATCACTTAATCTCACTCATTGCCACAGGGCCGCTCGTCCTGCCCCTTAACTCAAACACCTTGTAACTTGTTTCATTATAGGCTTTTCGCACAATTACTACTCTCTATGCCCTACTTAAAAGCTAAAATGAAATAATTATTCTTAATACTATCCTCCTGTGCGTTCAGCTCCATTCTGTTGCTTTTATGCTCAGGGCCTCTAATCTACTTGAATCTGAACAATGACTGGGCCCAAGCTCAGTCTTGTGCTTCGTCTTCTATGTTTCAAAACAAAGATTACATAGCAGAAGAAGTGCTGCTGTAGTGGTTGGTAGGACAATAGTCAATATTGTCTCTTTCCTGTACTGATTTTCCCTATATGAATTTACATGCTGCAATAAGGTTTCCAGGGAGACTCGTCCACCCTGCTGGTTCAGAAACGTGTGTATAGACTGCGTTTATTCCGACCCTAGGGTTTGATTTGAACTGCTTAGACTTCTGGCAGGTAGCGGTACCGTGAGCCCCTCTGGACAGTACAAGTGAGGCTCCGAAATATTCAGGTGAGTTATCCCTGAAATGGTGTCAGGTAGACAGAGAGTAGGACCCATTATCTCTCACGCTGTTCCATTTAATAACAAATAACTCCTGTTTAATTCTAGCCTCTTCGGTAGTGTAAGCTTCCTCTGATCGAAACAACTAGCCGGTACTACCATCTTCTTAAAGGTGGAGTACAACCAATGCGCCTCAACCTGCTGAAAGTGCAATTCTGGGTCTAGCACTTCTTTAGTGCATGTTCATGGGTCATGTTCACCGGGAATTTACGATTGGAAGAGGAACAAAACTCTAACCTGGACTGAAAGGTTCACAGTTTGTAGTTGTGTGATAATCTTGTGTAATATTGATATATAGAATGAATATGTGTAAGATATCGCGCGTTCGAGCTAAGGGGAGGAATATGTAGTGCTTCGAGAATTTTGGGGTAAATTCTAGAAACACTTGGCTGTCCACCATTTCGAACACCCGATATTTTAATGACGAAGTTGAGGGAGCCTTTTTACTGCGCCACACGTATTTGTGTGCGCAGGAAGGACAGCTGTCACGAGATGCCTGGAGCGGCGTCAGACGAGCGGCCCTGACAAGTGGGGGCCGCGCACGCCTTGGAAGCCGTATGTCCGGTCCAAGGAGTAATCAAGGGACACTCTTTGACAGTGAAATAGTAATGACTGCAGGGAACAAATGAAATATTTTTTATCTAGAGACTCTAGATACTCTGTTGTTTGACTTACTAGGAGCAAGAACTGTTTTAAAAGAGGTTATTAAAACCAAAAGAGTCTGTAGTGTTATATATTAAGTACTAATGTTTTCCCGACGGGGCTGATTTGCGAGAAATGGAAACGCATGTGAAACTTACAGGGTGTTTCAAAAATGACCGGTATATTTGAAACGGCAATAAAAACTAAACGAGCAGCGATAGAAATACACCGTTTGTTGCAATATGCTTGGGACAACAGTACATTTTCAGGCGGACAAACTTTTGAAATGACAGTAGTTACAATTTTCAACAACAGATGGCGTTGCAAGTGATGTGAAAGATATTGAAGACAACGCAGTCTGTGGGTGCGCCATTCTGTACGTCGTCTTTCTGCTGTAAGCGTGTGCTGTTCACAACGTGCAAGTGTGCTGTGGACAACATGGTTTATTCCTTAGAACAGAGGATTTTTCTGGTGTTGGAATTCCACCGCCTAGAACACAGTGTTGTTGCAACAAGACGAAGTTTTCAACGGAGGTTTAATGTAACCAAAGGACCGAAAAGCGATACAATAAAGGATCTGTTTGAAAAATTTCAACGGACTGGGAATGTGACAGACGAACGTGCTGGAAAGGTAGGGCGACCGCGTACGGCAACCACACAGGGCAACGCGCAGCTAGTGCAGCAGGTGATCCGACAGCGGCCTCGGGTTTCCGTTCGCCGTGTTGCAGCTGCAGTCCAAATGACGCCAACGTCCACGTATGCGCAAGAGTTTACACCTCTATCCGTACAAAATTCAAATGCGGCAACCCCTCAGCGCTGCTACCATTGCTGCACGAGAGACATTCGCTAACGATATAGTGCACAGGATTGATGACGGCGATATGCATGTGGGCAGCATTTGGTTTACTGACGAAGCTTATTTTTCCTGGACGGTTTCGTCAATAAACAGAACTGGCGCATATGGGGAACCGAAAAGCCCCATGTTGCAGTCCCATCGTCCCTGCATCCTCAAAAAGTACTGGTCTGGGCCGCCATTTCTTCCAAAGGAATCATTGGCCCATTTTTCAGATCCGAAACGATTACTGCATCACGCTATCTGTGAAACGACCCCTTAGAACAAATTATACACGACTGTGCTTAACCTGACACACAATATTATTTAGCGCAACGCAATCTGACTTTCAAAAATCCCTGCAAAAGAATGGCCCTGAGTAACATTAACCTATACCTTTCACAAATCACTTACCTCACAAAAATCTTCGTTACTGGAACTACTGCAATACAGCGAGCGCCACTACTGCCAGCTAAATAAAAGATTCAAACTACTGAAGGCACTAACTACTGATAGGGATAGTTAGCAAATGAAAGATTTTAATAGAGAACAAACACTGTATTTACCTTAATATCATCATATATATAGCAGTTCATGACAAATTACAAAACTCCGCCATCTCTCTCCCCACATCCACCACTGCTGGCGGCTCACCTCCAACTGCGCAACGCTAAGCGCTGTTCACATCCAGCTGCCGCTGCCCAACACTACAATGGCAGACAACAATGCAAACTAGCCACAGACTGCACACAGCACAGCCAGTGATTTTCATACAGAGCGCTACGTAACGTTGCCAATACGAAAATATAAACAGCCTACTTACATCTGGACATTCTTCGTGAATTTGTGGTGGTACAAACTGCCTTAGACGACACTGCGAACACCTCGTGGTTTATGCAAGATGGTGCCCGGCCACATCGCACGGCCGACGTCTTTAATTTCCTGAATTAATATTTCGATGATCGTGTGATTGCTTTGGGCTATCCGAAACATACAGGAGGCGGCGTGGATTGGCCTCCCTATTCGCCATATTATTGCTACGCATGATGAATATGTGGAAAATATCGTACTATAGAGTTTCCCAGACCGCAGCGCCATCTGTTGTTGACAATTATAACTACTGAAATTTCGAAAGTTTGTCTGCCTGAAAATGTACTGTTATCCCAAGCATATTGCAACAAACGGTGTATTTCTATCGCTGCTCGTTTAGTTTTTATTACCGTTTCAAATATACCGGTCATTTTTGAAACACCCTGTATGTATTTGTTATATTGTGGAGTAGAAAATACAGACAAGATAATATGAAAGTATTCTGTGAGTAAGAGATCATTTCCAAAGTAGTACAGTATAATGTCGTCAACCAGTACGAAATCTTCGGAGAAGAAGCATTGTGGAGATCGACGCATCCGTCTGCCTTGAGAAGAAGATCGGCTGCGCACAGTACGTAAGTCAACCGCGAGAGACGTGCGAGTCCTGCGCACCAGCACCACACAGTCTGCGGCCGTCAGGAAAGCAGCAGAAACTCCGGTGGTAATTCCTTCTGTACTTTAATTAGTCCCTTTAAATACTGCTCTGCCGACAGCGAATTTGCACCTAACTGACCCATTACAGCCTGCTACATAGACTCCTATAGTCTTCTCACTTTCCCTTGTGCTTCCCAAACACTAACATACACGAACTGCAACCACTTTGTCGTTACTACTTCCCTATCTAAGACTTCCACTTCAGTTTCTAGTTCCCTGGTATTCTAATTAAGTGCATCTTCTGCAACTCGCCGCTTTACTTCTCAGGTGAGTTGTAGTAGTCGTGTGTTATTCAATACGTCCTTCTCTAAAACTTACCTATCACCAGGAGTACCTATTACTACCCTCCCCCTTTATTTCTTTGCTGCTCCACAGCTGCTTATACTAAATGCACTAAATGTAAACATAACCCAAAAAATATTAGTATCTGTTTCCTAGGCCCTAATCCATATGGGTTCCTCATTACTGTTTCTTTCACAACTTCTGGTTCACATTCCTATCCCCGGAATAACTTCCATACTCCCTCGAAAAGCTTTCAACCGCCCTACACGCATAATTATCGGTCTCATCGACAAATGAATCTTGACATTTACTGATGACGTAGTGTCTACCACTTGGTATGGCCCCTGATACGTCGCAAAAAACTTTTTTATCTGTCCCTTAGGCGTACACAAAGTTGACAGCATCACACACTGATCAACCTTATACTGTGGCATTCTTACTGTATGGCCCACTGCTTCTTCCTGTTTCTCCAGTGCTCGTGTATTTGCACTCTATACTGTATTCCAAATTTCCCTAATCGCCCTGGGAAATCCCTTTACAGACTCTCTAGTCTTCCCTTTCTTCACTTTCAATACGGTCGTAAAACGACATCACCATTTGACATATTGAAAGTGACGAAAGGGAAGACTAGAGAGTCTGTTAAGGAATTTGCTATTTCATATAGCCATAATCCTCGATTTGTATGCTGCTTTAAGTCGTAGGTGGAGACGATGTACTTCAAATAGATACAGGAAGTACATATTCACTGTGTGGGAATTATACAGTAACTGAATGTCAAGCTATTAATTAAAAAAACCACTATTAATTTCATACTTGTTTATTTCATAAAAACACACACAAACACACACACACACACACACACACACACACACACACACCGTTGTAGCAAAGCCAATGTTTCTGTCATGTAACCAACCTAGAAGTACTAGCAAAAATGTTTCAGCAGACGATAATAGCTGACGTATCTGTTCCATAAATGAGTTCAGAGCGACTGGCAGTTCTGTCTGAATCGTCCTGTTTAATTTTCAAACATGAGTCAATACACGGTTAGACCAACATCGTTGCTCACTGGAGTCCAGATTCAAATATAAATGACGAGAGTACGGTTTCATGAGGGTTAGTCAAAAATTATTCGGACTTTTGATGAGACACTCCGTTTACTTGAAAAATACAATTTGATTTACACATTATTTTTCAGTATAGTTTTCTTTCTTTGAAATGCGCTTGGCCCAGCCGTCCACAAGCTTGTGTATGTCTGCCGAAAAGGTTTGCAGTGGTTTTGAAGCCACTGGTTTGCGGTTGGTTGTGAAGTCACTGATGCACCACTTCTGGCACCTCTGTGATGAGCAAAATCGGTGACCTCGCAAAGATTCTTTCAGCGGCCCAAACGAATAAAAGTCTGATGGAGAATGGTCTTGATTGTTAGGTGGATGTTCCAGCGGCTCGAAACACAGTTTCTGGATTGTGTCAAGGGTGAGGCGAGCCATGTGACGATGGGCGTTACTGCGTAACAGTAAAACATACCATGACAAAAGACCTCATCCATTATTGCGAATTGCTGGTTTAGGTTTGTTAGTCAACAATGCACAGTAATAGATTTTGTTTTTTGCAGCCCATGCAAGAGAATATTTGCATAAACTTTCCTGCTGATGTTGCAGACTAGAATTTTTTCTAAACTGGTGATTCTAGGTACTTCCACTCCATGTTCTGGCGTTTTGATTCTGGCTCATAGTGATGAGCCCACGCTTAATCACGCGTCACTATTATTTCAAAAAATGGCTCGCCTTCTCTGTTATAATGGTCAGGTAAATATTGGTTGACCTCAAGACACGTAAGTTTGTGTTCTTCAGTGAGCTGTCATGGCGTCCATGACAAACGAATAGGCCAAGTTCATCATGGATGATGGTATTGGCAGAACCATGACTGACGTTCAATGTAAACATTATGCCATCGATAGTAATCTGCCTATTCGTCAAAACCGTCAATTGAGCTTGCTCCATTTTGTCGGCCCTTGTGGATCTTGACAGGCGTCCTGCTTCCTGTTTGTGAGTCGGTTTTTTCCAACCACATTTGAATCATCGACCAACCTGAAACAACTTCATCACAGCAATTTACTGTCCCTGTGCTGTGCTAATAGTCTACCATGAATTTCAGGCCCTTTCTCTCCTTATGACCAAATAACCGTATCACTGCTCCTTGTTGTTCATTTGTGCATATTGCTAATGGAGGGGATATTTTTACGCTGCCACTGCCAGCTCACTTCTGTTGCCATAAAGATCAAGTGAGTTGCATGTTACCACAGTAGTACCAACTGTAAGTATGCTTTCACAGAATGCATATGACTCCTGCAAAAGTTAATTTTGCGGATGATTTGGATAATTTGACTTAACCTCGTACATTGTGTTCTTTGTATAACTGCAGTTCGCTTCGTTTGGAATTACTTGATTGAACTAAGAAACTTGATTGAACTAAGTATGCTGGAATATGATACAAGTGCCATTTAAATATTAAAAAAAACGGCTCCTCGTTAAAAAATAAAAGTGTAAAAATAATTTATGATGCATGTTACTCATTTACGTCTTGTGTATAAATGTTGTTCCTGTTATTAAAATTCTCCAGTGATTGATGTTTATGAGTTAGTTGCCCATTTAACGAGGTTAAATTATTTATTTAATTAACTGATCGTGTTTCATGTGTAAGGGGTAAGATAATACTGTGCACAACATAGGCTACTTACATAGATCACTCATTTATAATTCGTATAAATTTCTGCAAGTTACAGCAGTGACATTGCACATCTATGTAATTTTATGTCTTTGGCTACAGTTCATGGAATATGAGAGAGCTTTCTGATGGAGTCGTTTCATGTAAAAATACACTCCTGGAAATTGAAATAAGAACACCGTGAATTCATTGTCCCAAGAAGGGGAAACTTTATTGACACATTCCTGGGGTCAGATACATCACATGATCACACTGACAGAACCACAGGCACATAGACACAGGCAACAGAGCATGCACAATGTCGGCACTAGTACAGTGTATATCCACCTTTCGCAGCAATGCAGGCTGCTATTCTCCCATGGAGACGATCGTAGAGATGCTGGATGTAGTCCTGTGGAACGGCTTGCCATGCCATTTCCACCTGGCGCCTCAGTTGGACCAGCGTTCGTGCTGGACGTGCAGACCGCGTGAGACGACGCTTCATCCAGTCCCAAACATGCTCAATGGGGGACAGATCCGGAGATCTTGCTGGCCAGGGTAGTTGACTTACACCTTCTAGAGCACGTTGGGTGGCACGGGATACATGCGGACGTGCATTGTCCTGTTGGAACAGCAAGTTCCCTTGCCGGTCTACGAATGGTAGAACGATGGGTTCGATGACGGTTTGGATGTACCGTGCACTATTCAGTGTCCCCTCGACGATCACCAGTGGTGTACGGCCAGTGTAGGAGATCCGGGTGTTGGCCCTGTGTGCCTCGGTCGTATGCAGTCCTGATTGTGGCGCTCACCTGCACGGCGCCAAACACGCATACGACCATCATTGGCACCAAGGCAGAAGCGACTCTCATCGCTGAAGACGACACGTCTCCATTCGTCCCTCCATTCACGCCTGCCGCGACACCACTGGAGGCGGGCTGCACGATGTTGGGGCGTGAGCGGAAGACGGCCTAACGGTGTGCGGGACCGTAGCCCAGCTTCATGGAGACGGTTGCGAATGGTCTTCGCCGATACCCCAAGAGCAACAGTGTCCTTAATTTGCTGGGAAGTGGCGGTGCGGTCCCCTACGGCACTGCGTAGGATCCTACGGTCTTGGCGTGCATCCGTGGGTCGCTGCGGTCCGGTCCCAGGTCGACGGGCACGTGCACCTTCCGCCGACCACTGGCGACAACATCGATGTACTGTGGAGACCTCATGCCCCACGTGTTGAGCAATGCGGCGGTACGTCCACCCGGCCTCCCGCATGCCCACTATACGCCCTCGCTCAAAATCCGTCAACTGCACATACGGTTCACGTCCACGCTGTCGCGGCATGCTACCAGTGTTAAAGACTGCGATGGAGCTCCGTATGCCACGGCAAACTGGCTGACACTGACGGCGGCGGTGCACAAATGCTGCGCAGCTAGCGCCATTCGACGGCCAACACCGCGGTTCCTGGTGTGTCCGCTGTGCCGTGCGTGTGATCATTGCTTGTACAGCCCTCTCGCAGTGTCCGGAGCAAGTATGGTGGGTCTGACACACCAGTGTCAATGTGTTCTTTTTTCCATTTCCAGGAGTGTAAGTGATTAGGGTACATGAATATCCCACTGCAGCGATTCTTTAAGTTAAGTTTTTTTTTTTTGTAGCGTCTGATCAATTGATTTTCAACAGATATTGCTATAATTCAAATTGTTAAACACTGATTAGCTTTTTGCATTGCTGCCAGTAACCGTTTTCTCTTCAGACACAATTAAAGCTCCGTCTAAAGTAATAACTTCTAGAGAACAAATAAGTATCAATTGTGGAAGAGGCACCACAGTAGGAGGCTTCAGGAATATGATACCAACAATGAAACATTATATCCTTAAGAAAAACTCATATAACCTCAGCATAAAATACAGTCACCTGTGTTTGCAGGACTATACGAGTTTCTGCAATGTAAACCATGCCAATTGCCTTGAGGCTAGAATAGAACTAATGTTTGTGTCGAGTTCCACTGAGACATAATTACAGTCAAAGAGTTCTGTTTCATAGGCAGTTGAGAGTTATCACTACAGTCTGAGATTATAGGCCTAATATAGGTTACATTGGCACACTCCATAAGGTGGAGTTCCCCATCTCAAGAACATCAAGGTTGTGTTTTCTGCTCCGTAACAGAGACAAGACACGATAGCGGCTGTTGCAGATGGCCTAAACCAGTGATGGACAAACCGCAGCTCGCGCAGTTGATATGATGGCGGCACACCACTCACTGTTCACTCTAGTAAACTTTTTCACCTACCTTTCACTCTTGCCTGGAAAGGAGTGGCTCTGCCCTTAAACAACTTTTGAGTCACGCCACTCTAGATGGAACTGCGGCAGAGGGATCCATACTCGAAATAATATTTTACTGAACATTATTTCAAAAGTGGCACACTTCCACAACAGAGCAGTTCCAGTAACAAGAGATGCACGTGGGCCTGTGGGGAACAGCATTGTTTAGTCGTCAGTGTGTTGGGCATTCTACAGTACATGCTTTGCGTCAGTGAAATTTTCACTTTAAATCATTAGCCCACTAAACATGTTTTAAAATAAGAAGAGCATAAAACGTAAATAAAATGAATCTTTGTGAAACAAATGACATAGAATTTTCTTCCATTGATGCGATGCGTACATAGTCACAGTGAGGAGTTTGTGGCATGTAGTACTAGCTAATCTGAAAACCCCTGGTGTAAGACATCTTCCCTTTAGCTGAATCAAATTACAAAAGAAGAACTCACATGTATGTCCAGATAGGTATGGGAGCCGTTGTACCTACCCATTCTGTTTAGTTATTGAATAAATACTGGCCTATGCTGTAACTTTGCAAGGTCTCAGTGCTGCCCTTGAGTTTTGATACACCAAAACAGCACACATGTAGCGGCATATACTCCAATACAAAAACTAGGCACAGAAGGTGAAACTTAATGAGAAACGAAAAGATAAAAATTGTTAACTTAAAGGGACCACTGTTTCGAGTGACATCTAGAGTTGTTCATCATTCACACTTTCGAAAAGATATATGGGACATAGGTGACTGGATCCTTTAAATAAATTATATTTAAAGTGTAACTGAGTTTGGTCAGACTCAGTTCACTTCGCTTTGCAACAACAGAAATATAAAAACATATGTGCTTAATAAAATGTTTTGCTGGCCTTTACAGTTTCTGGCTTAGGTGATATGGTATTCTAAATTGATTTCTAAAGTGTGCTGCTGAAAAGGTACAATATCTCAAACACTCACATGATCATAATCGGATTCGTAATAGTAAGACAAATAAATACAATATGTCAATACCAATGAATAAGCGTATTAAGCAATTTCTCTTTTTAAGAGTGAGAATTAACATTAATCAAAACTAATTAGGGACCCACACAACAGACATAAAACTGTCGGGGAAAATAGCGTGAAGAGAATACTTTACGCTGTCCAGAAGGTATAATACTTTTAAAAATTGATGGAATTTTAAGATTTTTTTTAATCCGGTGTTTACTCCATGACACGTTAACATGAAAATAGAAGTTATCACTGAGAGTTCACAGAAAACGAGAAACAAGTATATACAAGTATGTCTCGCCAAACTTCTTGGCCTTAGTAGCTGCAACTACATAACCATTATATAATTAAATCCCAGGAAACAAAAAAGAGAATTATTCCAGTCCAGTGGTAGCACAAAGAAAAGCTGAACCTGATTGTGAACAGTTTATCAAACCTTCTTACGGTAAAACCTAATACTCAAATGAAACTATAGCAAGCACAACTTAACAAAGCAATTTTGACAAAGACAATCTGTTGATAAATGTAAACAAGTATGAAAAACCAGTAAACATCTTTTCAAACATCGTGACCATCATATATCACATAGTCACATTTAGGTACATAAGTAAAAAACAATGTAACCCAATAAACTATACAAGAAACACTCAGTCTACAACTTTGCATCTGCCGTTTTTTCTCGAAGTTTGAGACTTTATTGTGAAAAACTTACAAAAAATTTACGAGTCGAAGTATTGGCCATCGCTGGCCACTACTTTCTCCCAGTTTTATGGCAGCATACGAATCCCACAGTGGGCAAACTGGGGATTCTTTGACGGGAGCCATGAATCCATCCAAGTTTGCACATGTTCACATGACTGTAAGTGCTACTCAGCTAGGTCGTCTCTCATAGATCGAAAAAGTTGGCAGTCGGAGGGAGGAATATCTGGAGAATACAGTGGGTGGGATAGAACCTCCCATTTCAACGTTTCCAGGAATGTTTTGACGTGATTTTCGACATGGGGTCGCGCACTGTCATGCTGTAAACTCATTTTTTCATGGCTATCGCTGTAGTGTGGCCGTTTGTCTTTCAGTTCTCGGCTCAGACGCATCTATTGCTTTCGATAACGATCTGCTGTGATTGTTCCCGTCGGCTGCAGTAGCATCGAAGGCTTTCTCTCTTTCACAACCATGCCGGTCTTCGACGTCAGAATCACCAATCGTGAAGCATGGAAACCATTTTCTGTGAAGTTCTGCCAGTAACAGGCGTCTCATCATAGGTCTTACCCAGCTTTTTATGAACCTCAGCCGCAGATTTCTTCATATCAAAGGAGAAAATTAAAACCTCCCGCAGGTGACGATTATTGGGCTCGTCAGCTGATACATCCAGTCGAGAGTAACTCTATGATGCAATCAAAAATCGGCTAATATTTTGATGGCCTTATGTACTCTAGTGCCTAAGCTTGCTGTATGACACTTAACGACTTGCACCACTACTTTCCACTACTGCCGTCTATTGCAAAAGGGCGGAAGCAAAGTTGTAGACCTAATAGACGACTACAGTAGTAGTCATAGAATAAACCATTATCATTCGCTTGTCATGTATTATAAAAAAGAAGAAAAGAAAACTAAATTGTTACGTTATTCTGTATCCATAATTGACCTTACAGAATTGCATAGGTGTTTCATGTTTTGTTTCATATTTACACACTTCTTGACATCGAAGGCCTACGGAATATTAATCCCGAAATTCTTTGAAATAAAAATGAACTTGAAATTCCAATAACGAAAACAGAGAAAATCAGGTTTCCTACAGCACAGAAATAAGTTACATGAGTGCAAAATTCCAATTACAGTAGAGATTTGTGCCAAACGATGATGCAGTGGAATGTGACGCAAACGAGGCACATTCTGGCATAATTTCTGCGCGTAATCACAGCGAGCTGGAGATTCAAGAAGGCGATGGCCACAAGCCTGCACTCTCTATTGTAGTTGTAAACGACACAGGCCGAAACTGGGCAAGCGACTTTAAATTTAAAAAGTCTCTCCTGTATGGGAATATACAAAATGGATATACGAGTGCAGATTGTAGGCCCATGGTTGACGACATACGGGAGTTTGGGTCTGACCATGACTCGTGCTTGCATAGCCTAATTGTCAGGCGACTGCTTGCGATAAGCAGGAAATCCTGGTTCGAGCTGTGGTCTGGTAAAAGTCTTTCCTGTTGTCATTCGGGTATACAGCTGACGGTTTGTAACTGTGAATGGATTTCATGTATTTCATAACGGCTTTAGTCGCTTGAGTGCCTGTTCCTACACACATGTCCAGAGAATCTTTATATCGTATTTCTGAACAACACAGGCATTGTAACATCATATTTTCGATATTTGTTACACAAACTAAAACACAGGGCAGACACATCGGAAAGACGAATGTTATGATACAGTAAAGTGCTAAGAGGTGCTAGAGAAAAGATCAATTTGGTTGTCAGGTAAAATTGAACCACTTACGCAAAGCCACCAGTGCAAGAGCCCACGTGATATCGCTGAGCACAGGAGATGACACTGGCGTTTGAAATGGCTCTGAGCACTGTGGCACTTAACATCTGAGGTCATCAGTCCCCTAGACTTAGAACTACTTAAAGCTGACTAACCTAAGGACATCACACACATCCATGCCCGAGGCAAGATTCGAACCTACGACCATAGCAGTAGCGTGGTTCCGGACTGAAGCGCCTAGAACCGCTCCGCCACAACGGCCGGCATGACACTGGCGTCAATGTTACAAAGAACCACTGGAGGTACCAATAAATAGTCTTCTATTCGGGAGAATTTAAAAAAAAATGGAGCTATGTGCTAGACGCTTAATAATAAGAACAGGAAGCAGATTGGATTTAACTTCAGAGCAATGCAGAACTGCGTTCACAAAGGGTTGCTTGTTTAAGTGTATCTTGAGGTACTGGTAGTCTACGTATTAATCAAATAAAATAGCTGTTCGGAAATGTCAACTCCACATCCGATACTTGGCAAAAAAGTGAAACAACGAATGGAAAATGGGATGGTAGCCCTGCAGATAAACGTCGAAATTCTTCTGACCGGCAAAATTATGAAAACTAATTCCCATCCCTCTAAAATTATCCCTCATAAATAGCAGACATCAAAAAGGAATAATTTGTAAGATGAACTTGATACATCTTACATCTTTTACACTCCCAAAGAATTCTTCATACATAAAGTATTACAAATCTGACAGTTTTTGTCATAACCAGAAGTCTGACAATACAGAGATCCATAAAATAGTATACAAGAATTATAAAGGTTGACATAAATATATTGGGCTTCTAGCACAAGAAGAAGGAGAAGGATAGAAAGCAGAAAAAGAAGACTACCTCTGGTATGTGCCACCTTGCAATTTACACAAAGGTAAAATACTTACTAACAAACAGCCAAACCCAGCACAAGAGCTATATTCGATATGTGATGCGTTGGACAAATTCTGAAAATCTGAAAATCGGTTAACTTCCTAAAAAATCTTGAAACAGAATAAACTAATGGATTATTTTCCACTAGAAATGCGGTATCGAGGCAACTAAATAAACAAAGTAGTATTTGCGCTGCATGTGTAAAACACTTCTGCAAAAGTAACCTAGAAAAAATAATGATTTCTAAGTGCATGCACAAGTATTTCAGTTGTTACTTAAATAACCTGAAACTTTTAAATGAAATAGAGAACGGGGAAAGAGAGGTAAGTGGTTGGTGGGAATTACTGACTTTCAGATGCATAGGGTGTTGTGGTAATGCAATGTGAAACGTTGGAAATTTGTGCTGGACCAGGACTCGAACCCAGATTTACTCCTTTATATGAGTGGAGCCATCCGGACACAGTCGCTGACTGACTGAGATTTATGAGTTATCGCACGCTGCAACGCAGTGTCACTCTTCCATTTACCATCTACTCATAAATTACCGATTTCCATAGGAATGCGGACGATATTACTGCATCTACACTGACACAAAAATCAAGGAGCCGTTGTGATTTTGCAGAAAAGTATATACCTGAGTGCTGTCTATCCTGTTGTCCGTGTCTGACAGAGCAGATACCACACAAACACCGGGTGATCAAAAAGTCAGTATAAATTTGAAAACTTAATAAACCACGGAATAATGTAGATAGAGAGGTAAAAATTGACACACATGCTTGGAATGGCATGGGGTTTTATTAGAAAAAAAACAAAGTTGACAAAATGTCCGACAGACGACGCTGGACAGCAAAACGTCAGTGACTGCGCATGACAATAGTGTATAAAAGGAGCTGTAATGAGAGAGAGAAACAGATGCGCCAGCAGTCGCAGCATGTTGATGTTACCTGAAAAGGCGCTTTTAGTGAAGCTGTATTATCACAATGGGGAATGTGCTAGTTCAGCGTTACGATTCTATCGCCATAGGAAGGGGATTCGAATGGGTAAAGGTTCGTTGACAAATGCAGCTGTGGGGAGAATGATTTCGAAGTTCGAAGCCACGGGTTGTTTAGGCGATAGACCCGTAGTGGCCGATCGAGCACAAGGCATAATGCTGCTGAGACAGTTCAGGAAGAAATGGAGACTGTAGCGGGTTCGTCTATGCACGGGGAAGTCAGCGGTCGTGCAGTCGCACGTCGCACCGGCATTCCGTACACTACTGTTTGGTTGGCACTTAGGCGTACCCTCCGATGTTATCCGTACAAAATCCATCGGCATCATGAACTGTTACCTGGTGATTTAGTGAAACGGAGGGCATTTGCTGTGTGGGCGTTTCAAAAGATGGCGGAAGATGACGATTGGTTGAGTAACGTGTTGTGGACGGACGAAACTCTTTTTACCCTCCGAGGGTCTGTCAACTCCCACAACTGCAGAATTTGGGCTACGGAAAATCCTAGAACTGTCGTGGAAACTCCATTGCACGACGAGGAAGTCACGGTATGGGTTGGATTTACCACATCTACCGTTATCCGGTCTTTTTTCTTCGAGGAAATGCGTGATTCTGGTTTAGTAACTGCTACTGTGACATGTGAGAGGTACGCCAATATGTTACAGAACGCATCATCCTCAGCCTGGCTGAGAAACACCTGCTGGAACGTACGATATTTATGCAGGATGGTGCTCCACCCCATATCGCTAGAAGCGTGAAAGATCTCTTCCGCGCGTCGTTTGGTGATGATCGTGTGCTCAGCCGCCACTTCCGTCATGCTTGGCCTCCCAGGTCCCCAGACTGCTGTCCGTGCGATTATTGGCTTTGGGGTTACCTGAAGTCGCAAGTGTATCGTGATCGACCGACATCTCTAGGGATGCTGAAAGACAACATCCGACGCCAATGCCTCACCATAACTCTGGACATGCTTTACAGTGCTGTTCACAACATTATTCCTCGACTACAGCTATTGTTGAGGAATGATGGTGGACATATTAAGCATTTCCTGTAAAGAATATCCTCTTTGCTTTGTCTTACTTGTTATGCTAATTATTGCTATTCTGATCAGATGAAGCGCCATCTGTCGGACATTTTTTGAACTTTTGTATTTTTTTGGTTCTAATAAAACCCCATGTCATTCCAAGCATGTGTGTCAATTTGTACCTCTCTATCTGCATTATTCCGTGATTTATTCAGTTTTCAAATTTATACTGACTTTTGGATCACCCGGTAGATTTATAACTTGAAACTGTAGCATCTGGGCTGCATGACCGCCATGGTGGGTATGTGGCTAGTCGTGACAGGTCACGATGTCTGCAATTCACTACCCTGGGCCTGGTTTCAGTGGGATGGTGGAGGTTGTAGTGATAGTTCATCATGGAAACTGTACTGGACGAATAGTCCCTCTATTTCCTATCAAGCTACTGCAGTGGGGGTGGTGCAGGGGAGATGGCAACCATCCTTCGTGATGTATGCTTACTTCAGTCTGCAGAGGCCTTCTGGTGTCATCAGTGGCGCATAGAACAGACAGTGCATTGCATATTCCTTTGGGCAATGATGACATCAAATGGAATAGTGCGCTCAGTACAATAGCAGAAGTGCTAGCGCCAGCTACTGTGCAGCAGCCAGTGGTGGACAGAAAATTCAGTCACAACAGCTGGTCTGTTTATGCTGCTCAGTTTGAAGGATACTGGGGCAGGTGGAGTCAAACCACAGCACCCAGCATGGATGACAGCAGTGCTGTGTCTCTGCTTAGGATGATGAAAAGTGGCATTGTCTTTCTGCTGAGGCTGTGACGACTGGACAGCTAGAAGGCCCAGTTTCAAACCCCCATGCCGCTAGGAAGACGACTAACGCCTGTTGGCAAATACCAAGTGGGTGTCACACCAGTGGAGAAGTACCATATGGACACCATCCAGACTTAGCAGGAGCAGAGACATGTGGCTATTGTAGATACAGTGATCGCTGCTTACTGATTCATCCCTATTTGAAGAGTGGTTTGGACCTTCCCTCATAGCTAGCAGCTAGTGATGACCGCATAATGTCCGTTTGAGTTAAACTTGTATAATAGCAAGCCTGACCAAGCAGAGTTTTTGAAACCACAATGCTCCTGGCCACTACAATATAATAGGCTGGAGGTGCCAGGAAAATCTGTTGGACAGACATGACATCATTTGTCCCAGCTTTCCCATCATCTCGGCATCTACAGAAGCCCTGCTTGTGCCATAACATTTAGCGATTCCTTTTTTCAGAGGCTCTGGGAGGTGTCATCTACAGCGCCAGCTTACTGAATAATTATTCTTGCCTCAGTATGATTTGTGTTTGAGAGGTCCTGAGACACCCACCTATGACATCATTTGACTGCTTTGGTTGCAGGAGCTGTTTGCTATGAAAGATGGAACTATGGCGCAACAAAACACAGTATACTCATGTATACTCCATGACAGATGGAATAACAACATAAATAGATGAACAAAATAATCTTTGTAATAACAAAGACACAAGGTACACCCACAAAATACTTCTTTGAAGCAAAGTGAAAAGTAAATTGCTTGTAACCAAGGTATAGAGTATAATAGTTTTTATTTAGTGCTGTAGTACAGGAACTCGCTTTTTTTAAAAGAAATGAACCTAATTCATTCACATTTTCCCTGTAATGTCCTGTTTAAGATTTTCTTTTACCTCAGGATCACAACAACTTCGCAATGTACTCATCTTAATATCATTACCATTACAATTTAGAAAACATTTTAAAAGCTTTCCTGAATATCATTAGTATCATCATTTTATAAAACTCCTAAAACAACATAAATTTTCATAAAACCTTAAAAAATAGTGAACATAAGTGTCATCATAAAATTTTCAATGCTCATTCCACTCCTTCCAGCTCGCAATACTCACATCAAGAATGATAGAACATGTCACATGAAATTTATGTTGTCATAATTTTCAAGACAAGCAGCTGATAATCAAGTGGGGTACCTAAATACAAGAAATTAGATGTTTGTGGATTACAGCATTCTGAATACAACATCAGATACCAGTGTAAACAGGCCATGTTAACAGGCATGGACTCCACTGCCCATTGCCAGGGTCGATCATGGGTTCCCTGCTAGGTGTGAGGAAGAGGATGGTCAAGTGTCTTCATGGATGGCTCATGATGACAAAATAACAACATTTATTACCCATCTGCCATACATTGGTTGTAGGCCATCTGGACGAGGTTTGCTTCCACTCACCTGGCTGCCCTATGCTGGGTCTGTAGCTGCGCTGGCATAACTCGGAACTGCTGCCTCGACAGTGGCGCTCCGGCCTAGCTGGATCATACTTGCGACAGCTAGAACCATGTAGCACGGGCCTCCCTTTGATCGTGGCTCTGGGGCTATCACAAGTGGCGGCCATCTGGTGTCGGCAGACCTGTCTCAGGCACAGGTCACAGCGTTTGTGGTGGCAGTGGCCCGGGACGATGGCAACACTGCGTTACCACAATGCACCCCAAGCGTTGACTGCCATGACAGGTGCCTGTCTGTTGATGGCGTCTGACGATAGTTACGGCGGCGGCGTCACTCTGGCGCCTCCTAGGTGATGACCTGCACTACGATGATGACTATTACAATGATCGCGATGGCAGTGATGACTCCGAACTGGTGTCTGCAGCAAGTGACACACACTCCGCGTTCCAACACTTCACGATGGTCGATGTTGACCAGCTGACTGCCGGTCCTTAAATATTGCATTCTGCCACTGACGTCTGCAGTTATGCTTCCCCAGTAGGTCGGTGGAATATTATGGTGTTGCTTGGCTGTCGTAACTGACCTGATTACTGCCTTCGATATTGACACCCAGGCGTGCAGCGAGCTGGATGGTTCCACAGCATTCTCTTTTGTGTTGCTGAACTCGCCGCTCCTCCGACTCAATTACACATTGGTATCATACCATTGATCGTCGCAATAGAATGTGACACATATTTGACTTCTGGCTCCCAGGATTTCTGCACATTGTAAATAACTTCATTACAGTAAAAGTCCTTCCTTTATCCATCTTAATCGCTTTAATCATTCGATCCTCTACACTCCCAACCTCTCAGGAAAGAATGTGTTTCCTCATTCTGCTTTTACATCTATTTACACAATGACTCCATTTACACAATTTTGAACCGTCTACCAGCTGTATCATATTTACACAGTCTACTTCCTCTGAATCTATATTATGTGGCTTGTCACTACTAATTACACTACAGTTCTCTCTCTTATAAACAATTGTTCCTTGTGGTCCTTGAGCACACTTAGTATTTGGTTTCATGATTGTTCACTCATTACACTCCCATGCTATTGTGATCGGTTTAAAACCGTATTCTGAAGCTTGGGAGGGTTGGAATTTGAGCAACTCTTCTCTTGAAAAAGAAACAAATAACTATGATAACCACAAGGAATACACAAGTGGCTGGTGTTAAAGAAGCAATGACTACCAGTTGCTGCTGCTACTTATTTCTGTCCCAGATCCATCCTCGAGGTCCTAGCATATACTGATAATTCGCTATGTTATCCTGTTTCCTTCAATTTGCTTTTTCCTTTTTCTTCTCCCCATCCACAGTTTCTCTCCCTCAGTCTATGGAATCTACGATCAGACTAGGCAAATTGCCCATATCCCCTTAAACAGCATAATTTGGCTTCTGTGACTATCGAAGGGCAGGTGGAGAGCTGCAATTTAACGTTAACCAGCAACATCATCTCTGTTGACTAGTGGGGGCTGTTATGCTGTGACACAAACTTCTTCGTTTTCCCCTTCAGCACATAAGGATTCGTTAACATGACCCAGTTTCTTGCATGGTACTTAGGTAACACTGATTTCACATCATGTGCTCTTTCCTGTTTCTTTAAAACCTTTGTATTCATTTTGTGCATTTGTCTCCTGATAAGTTTCACTCTCCTAGAAAAATCCTTCACTGACGAGGTGTCTCCTTGTGGAGAGCTACGCAAAACTCAAAGGGTTGGCATCTTGCGCCGAAAAATTACTTCTTATGGGGACAACGCTGTGCTCTGGTGAATCCAGGTAGACAAAGATGCAGCTAGACATCGACAGATCTTTTAACTTCTGGAACGCCGCCTCGTACTTATCTGTCCAATGAAACTTCACTCCTTTCTGTAGCAGCTGCGTGAGAGGTCTTCCAATTTCTGGCCATTTCGCAACATACCTATGGTAAAAATTTGTGAGCCGCAGATAAGATTGCAACTCCCTAACCTTGGTGGGTGTTGGAAAATTTTAAACGACCTCAACTAGCTTTGGGTCATTACAAATTCTGTCTTGCCCTACAATGTGACCCAAATACTGAACTTCTTGCAATACAAAATATTTCTCTAAACTGAACATTAACCATGCTGGATAAAACACTTCACACTATCATTCCAAATGTTCATAAATACTCTTTGGATACACGATTATGTCATCTAGGTATACCATTAACTGGGTACATTGGTTGCACTAGGGGATTATATTCTGAGCAAATCCAACCCACCCAGACAATAAGATATAAAAAATTAAACCAATAAAAAATTAATCACACAATGAACTCTAGCTCATGAAAAACATAATCATTATTTTAGCTCCCTCGAATCCATTATACTTTAGTTTAATATCACCATCTTCAAAACACTGAAAGTCCAATTCATTTATTACATTATTAAACCTGTCTGGCAAAATAATTTTAAATTTAGTATCAAGCTACATATAAATTTTCCTTTCAGATGTAATATTTAAATAGTTATATCCCATAATGTAATACAATTCATTTTTCGCTAGCTCACCGATCTTTATAAACCAATCAGAATTGCTAGAATTATTTATCCTCTTCAGTAGACAATCCATTCATATAGATTTAAAAAATATTCAAAATTTTCCCTCAAAATTCTAATCTGATCATCTTATCTTAAATTTATCTTAACATACATGAATATGTAGGAAATTGTATTTTTCGGAATTTTATCATTAAAAGTGGCAACTAATTTCATTGTAGTTTTCTGTGTGGGTAACACATTCATTCTCCTAGTCATATTCATAACAAAAAGTAGGATAATTTTCAATAAAACTGAAGGGATTTACATTGTCATCGTCATTCAATTGAGTAACTCTCTTAAAATCGAGGAATGCATCATATGCTTTCAGATAGTTATTTGGTGGGTCAAGATTCCGAAATTTTTGAGGAAAACTTTCATTTCTTCTGTTTTCCACATGGATATTTTGTAATTTAACATGATTGAATAAAGAAGAATCAAGTATTTGATTACTTTTTTCGATTAGTTTGGAAAACAACGAAAACAAAGGAAGGCATATCAAATTCTGAAGAATTATAATAATTAGTAATATCTAGTTCAAAATTTCTTTTTCCTTCTAATCTGGCTATTGCAACTATTTGTGATTCAAAGAAAGAAACTGGATTTTTTTTAATTTTTTTGCCTTTCTTCTTTTAGTTCTAATGAATATTCTGGTCAACACTTTACAAGAAGAACACGAATTTCCATAGATTCTACTACAACTTTTCCTTTTTTTGGAAGTATATCTTTTAATTGAATTCCAGCATCATTTTTATCAGCTCATCTGAGAATAGCATCTCAGCACTTGAAATTACATCACTTCTTTATAATCTTTGAAAAATCAACCAAACAAATCCATTGGAAAAGTACTTCATTTTTCTCACTTTTTATCTTACCATTGTTGAGGATATGACCTTCCATAGTTAACTCATCGCCTATAGTCGAATCTTATATCATAAGGACAAATGAAGAAATGAATGGATGTTCCATTCCAGATATAATATTGTTTCCTTTCTATATAGTGATGACCTCAAACAACTCTCACCACATAGTAACTTTTTATTGGATTTTCCATCACATGATAGATAATCTGTAGCATCAGCTCCGATAATACTAAAACTTAAATATAGTTGTGTGTGATATGGATGAACCCATCCACCTTCAATATTTACATTAGTCTCTGTTTCTTATTGGAGACATTTAGATTATCTTTAGCCTTTTCATTGAATAAGAATCAGTAAAATTGAAAACTCTCGATTTTGTTCATGATTTAATAAGAATAAAATTTATTAAGACATTTCTAAAATTATTGTTGTATAAGCACCATTAAAGTTAATCAAATTCTCATTTTCATCAGTTGTAGTTATTTTTAAATTTCGAATTGAATAAAAAAAGTAATATTTAAGGGCTAATGTGGTTCATGAATTATTAGTCTACCAAATTCTGTATTAGGCTTGAATGAGGTAATAATATTAGTTTCTTGATGAAAACGATCAGTATGCTTTACAAACATTCCAAAAACCAAATTAAAATTTGTATTTATTAATTCAAATGGAATAATTTTAGGAACCTCATTAGCAACAGTCTTTTCATTAGCCTCAACAACTTTTTTAATAAATCCAAGGACACTATTGATAATATCTTTTATATCCATATATAGCTTAACATCAATCTCAAGGACAGTCTGTTTAAACTTTCATCAGCTTGAATGTGAATACTAGGCTTTTTGGAATGAATAAATCTTTCTAAGTTTTTCAAACTATACTGGTCAGTTGGAATTTCTGTCGTTTCTCCATCACAATATAATTTATTATTTATCAACATAATATTTGGACTTACGAAAATTGAATAAAAGCAAACCAATGCAACATTACTAAAGCTGTCTTGTATAGGTACAGTTAATCTTTTTTTCAGACAGACGAATTACCACTCAATTGAAATAATCTGCTCATTTAGTATTAACAATTTATTTAATTAAATGAATAGTGATTGGGAACCAAAAATAAGAATTCCAGAGAAGAAATCAATAAGTAAACATGGTAAACTTTTATCAAATTCTATTTGATGTGCAACCATAGGTGCAATGGAAAAACAACATTAATGATCGATCATTATATTCTAGTACTGGGATGGTTGAACTGGAATAAAATTAATCATTTGTACATTTCTTCTAAAAGTTAGATCAACTGAAATATCGAGAATGTAATAAAAAGGTGTAAAATAGTGAAGATAAGTGTAACAAAAATATTACTACTTTTATTGAAAATATTGGAAGAAATTATTCCATTAGATCAATGTCAAGAAAATTCAGTACTCGTATTTGAAGACTTCATTCTTGAACATCAGAATATAATTAGAGAATATTTTACTAGAGGAAGACATGGAGGACTGGATTGCTTTTATTTGGTTCAAACTTAGTCCAAAATACCGAAACCATTAGTCAGAGATAATCTTAATTCTTTAAATATCTTTAGACACGATGACACAAATGTAAATCATATTTACCATGAGTTTGTTGCTGGTGATTTAAAGTTTGTTGAATTTATAGAAATGTGTAGTAAATGCTGGAATGATCAATTTGGATTTTATACAGCAGACATGACTAAAAAAACGAATGAAGTAAAGTTCAGAAATAAAATACAACATTTCATAACAACATAAACGTTAAACATAAACATACATGTTAAACATAGATGTTAAAATGTTTAGTTAATATTTTTTCATCTGTATTAAACGTTTGCAAAATATGATGAAGAAGTAGTTAAAAAAGCTAGTCGAAATAGAACAGTAAAAGAACAGTTAAGAGGAGAGCTTAAAAATGGAAGAAACAACCAAGAACAGAGTATGAAAAATATAATGAAGAAGATCAACTGGTTATCGATGCAATTGAAAAAGTTAAACAAGGTATTGAAGGTTTAGGTGATAATGTTTTGAAAGCCTGGGAAGGAAATACACAAGTTGAAAAGCAAATGGTTTCTAATTCTCATTATCAGTTAGAAGAATTTAATAATATACCGCCAATTAAAGAATATGGAAGTCCACACTGTGACTGTACATTAAGTGAATCAGAAATACAAGATTTATTAATGAAGAGACAGAAACAAAAAAGGATAAACATGTTAAACAAATATGTGTAGGTGAAAGAATGATAGAATATATTAATCACAGTGAAGATAAGGTTTTTGGATTAAGACTGGTTGGTTTATTTAAATTCGTTGATAAATTACCAGTAAAATTTGATAGAGCTAAATAAACCAATGGTGATAGGAGATATGAAGAAAAAGATGGATTAACAAGTCCTTTAACAAAAAAGCAGGTAAGTATGGAAGAGATCAATACATTATATAAGGGTTCTGATTTATCAAATTATGCAGATATATTATACTATTCAGGAGCACTAAATTCTGATAATAATCCAAATAAAATAAAATCGAATACAAGAAATAATTACAAATATTTGATAAAGGAAATTTTTAATGAATTTTTTTCCAGCACTGAGGCAAAAATTTAGATGATTCATTGCAAAGTGAGGGAGAAAAAGTTCGTGAAGTCTTAGTAAAAAAATATTCAAAAAAACCAATCGAATATGTCCAAATTAATTATGTTCACCAATTAATTGACAGAAATAAAAATTATCACAATGAAAAGGTGGGAATAGTGCTAATGTTGACAAATAAATTTAGTGATTTCATCGTTAACAATCCAAAAGGAATTCAACATTTGATCAAAATTTTGAATAACCTCGCTCATACATTTTGTAAAAGTGAAGAGCATGTAAAAGGATTAGTCATTTAAATAGTGTACCAAAGCCTGAGATGCATCTTCTGGGCTATATATTTTGTGGACCTTTCACTAAACTAAAAGAAAGATCAGCACATGGAGATCAAGGAATAAATCTATTAGATGGAACTTGCAAACAACATGACAGTAACAATTGTGATCATAAAATTATAGAAAAAAAGACATGAAGCTGACAAAGAACTTCAATTAGCTGCAAATGAAAGAATGCATGCAAGTGATGTAACATTAGGAGAAAAAGTTGCAGCCACTGCAGTTAAAGGCATTATGTATGGAAAGAGAAAATTAGGTATGAATGACAATGTTTAGGGATTGTGAAAATTTCAGTAGCAGTAACACACTGCTATCTAAAAATATTAATTCTTATAAATTTTTTAATCTATATAAATGAATAACTTTCAATCGAATATACTTTGTTACCTAGTGGCAAGAATAATTATCAATTAAATAGTATTGAACCATTTTTAACTGATGCACAAGAACGAAAGCAACTGAAAAACTGGATGTAATTGCTGTGAGAAAGATTTTCGAATATCTAACCATGGACCTTGCCATTGGTGGGGAGGCTTGCGTACCTCAGCGATACAGATAGCCGTACCGTAGGTACAACCACAACGGAGGGGTATCTGTTGAGAGGCCAGACAAATGTGTGGTTCCTGAAGAGGGGCAGCAGCCTTTTCAGTAGTTGCAAGGGCAACAGTCTGGATGATTGATTGATCTGGCCTGGTAACAATAACCAAAACGGCCTTGCTGTGCTGGCACTGCGAATGGCTGAAAGCAAGGGGAAACTACGGCCATAATTTTTCCCGAGGGCATGCAGCTCTACTGTATGATTAAATGATGATGGCGTCCTCTTGGGTAAAATATTCCGGAGGTAAAATAGTCCCCCATTCGGATCTCCGGGCGGGGACTACTCAAGAGGATGTCGTTATCAGGAGAAAGAAAACTGGCGTTCTACAGATCGGAGCGTGGAATGTCAGATCCCTTAATCGGGCAGGTAGGTTAGAAAATTGAAAAAGGGAAATGGATAGGTTAAAGTTAGATATAGTGGGAATTAGTGAAGTTCGGTGGCAGGAGAAACAAGACTTCTGGTCAGGTAACTACAGGGTTATAAACACAAAGTCAAATAGGGGTAATGCCGGAGTAGGTTTAATAAGGAATAGGAAAATAGGAATGCAGGTAAGCTACTACAAACAGCATAGTGAACGCATTATTGTGGCCAAGATAGATACGAAGCCCACACCTACTACAGTAGTACAAGTTTATATGCCA